>NW_010548061.1:73054-80828 GCF_000687285.1 Phaethon lepturus | reverse complement strand
TCCTGCTGTATGGCAGCGTGGTTCATAGGCAGTAGGGTCCGTGGTTTATAGATGCTATGAGCTAAATGCTGCAGAAGAAAATAAGAGAGCAGTTACTATATGTATGCATTTATAACAGTATGAATTGCTTACTCCCTTTAAGACAGGAAGGTTCAAACAATTAACTGTAATATTATGGTTGCAAAAGGAAGTCCAGTTGTTCTTCAGCAGTCTACATCTGTGAAATGTGATACCTCTGGGGACTGAGATTTAATTTTCCCAGGAGAAAATATAAAAGCTGGAGAAAAAAAGGAATGACTTCTGCTTGAGCAGAATAAACCTGCATCTACAAACGATTAACACTGCATAATGAAGTAGTAAAGAAGCAAAAGAGGTTTCTAATAAAAGACTAATAACAAATCCCATTACACCATGGTGTATTTTTTCCCTTGAAGTGTATTAGACTTTTAGCAAGGCTTCTGAATGAGATTTGGGTAGTTGCAAGCGAAGTCAGCTCAAATGCTTCAAGCTTAGCTGAAATTTCTCGCCTAACAGTTTGTATAACTTGAAAGTTGTGGTTTTACAGGTGGGAGGGGTTGTTAATGCAAGTAATAGGCTTCACACAGAGTTTGGGTAATGTTTGTGTCACCATAGGATAATAGTCTCCTGTAGGCTAGGCACTGTAGGGTAACGTGCCACTATATGGTAAAATCCCTTCGATAGAACAGACGTGGTATTAAATGCACTAGCTAAGCCTTGCTTTTGTGTTAACACTTCTTCTGAATCCTCTTTCTGAGGCCTGAAACTAAGTCTTCATAGGAAAGGGGTTTGATCAGGGAGGCAAATACGCAGAGTTTATATTTTGTCGTAGATAATATTGCGACTTTTATAATTACTATGCTAACATAAAACGTTACAAGACCTTAGAATGTAAATGTTTGATATAAGGATGAGATGATGCTGTCTTTTGAAATCACGTATTTTCAGTTTTAAAAGGGAACATGTCTTGCAAGGGAATAAAATTCTGTGCAGTGATCTCTAAATCTGTAACGGATGTTTTTGCAGATTATACATATGATTCCAGTGGCAGGGAGAATAAAAGTTTAAGTGAACAAAACCTTGACTCACAAAACAGTCCCTTTTAATTTCTTTTAGAAGAGAGAGTCTTTTTGTACAGATTGTTGCTATTTTAAAAGCTTGTGCCCAACTGACATGTTGGAATTTATTTGTCTAGAAATGAACTTTTATTACTGGAATCAGGCAAAAATAAACCAGATGCCTTAAACCAGCAACGAGTTCTGGGACAAAAGTGGTTAAACATGAATTCTTACAAGTGAAACTAATCTTGATGAAATTTCTAGTTGCCTTTTGAGAAATTTTTGTGAACTTTAAAGAATGACTTAATTTGCTTAGCAGAAATTTGCAATCATTCTTTTCTTGCCACTGAATAAACAGATTCTATGTGCGTAGTAATTTGCATATCCCAGCTAAAAATGCAATTCATTATTTTAAAGTCCATTTCGTAATAACTATTTCAGGATTAACGTTACTAACTAGTCTTTAGGTCTTTCAGAGGTAACCTTAGACAATGATGCCTAAAAAGGTACAAAGCTAGCAAATCTGTTCTAGAGTCTGGAGTAGGAAATGACAGGGCCTTTCCTGAGGTCAGCACGTAAGTCAGTGTAAGAGCCAGAACTGGAAATAACAAATCTTGAGAAATAGTTTTCTTCTACTGCATCTCAAGCTTCCAGTCTCAAGCAAGTATTACATTTAAGAAGACTGATTTTCACATTTTGCTGGGTATAATAACAGCACAGATAAGAACAGGTATTAATGATATAGTCTACATGCAGATTATCACTAAATACGGTAAGATTCAAATTAAGTTTAATCAGAGTAGCATCCATAGCATATTTTATATGGAGCTGAAAACACTTCATCAATAACAGGGAGGAAGCCTCTTCAGAACAAGTGTGACCTGGTCCATTTTAAGTGCTGCTCGGCATCTGCCTCTGAACTGGCTTTCACTTGACCAGGCTTTTCAGGACCTCTCATAAACCACTGCCTTCACCCGCCTCTTTTTGCTGTTCCAGTCTATTCTTGCATGGTATTTTCTCCCTTTCTGCCTTGGATCACTATCACATTAAATGCTCAAAAATACGGTATATCGGATTGACACGTTTTGTCCTTTGAGGTTCACCTACGTAATAATATTAGTCAGTTAAGCTTCTACAGTCTGTAATGTATAACTTCTTTAATGTAGGTGCAGTAACATTTCCCCGAATGCAATTAGTCACATGATTATCACAGCCCTTCACGCTTTGCAAAATTTTCTGGTAGAATGTTTTGGATTGTAGTTGACCCAGGGATATGTATCCTGCCTTTACTGTACTTGGCAAAACAGAGAAATACAAATCACGTCTTTTCCTTTTTTTTCAGGCGATGGGTAAGGCTCCTGTTTGGACGTGAATTCCCACTTCAGGACCTTCTGGTTGTCTGGGATGCTCTCTTTGCTGACAGTATCACCCTGAATTTAGTTGACTACATTTTTGTAGCCATGTTGTTATATATTAGAGATGCCTGTAAGTATCAACTATCTTACAATCTTTTAAAAAGTACGCAAGCCTAGTTTTCAAAGAAAAAGAGGACTTTTAACATACTGAAAATCATTCCAAATGCTAGGAGAGGAGCCATTTATTATCAGACGCAGTCTGCTGTATTTATGAAACAAATTGTATCTTGGAGTTAAACGCGGGTTTGTTTTCCGAGTAGTTCAGTGTTTTTATACGGAGTTGCAGTTTTTATGGGCAGTGAGTGATACAGGTATGTGTAGAGCTCCACCTTCTGACTGAGCTGATGAATTCAGTAAAGCCTTCCTTTGACACTGGAAATATTTTTATGCTGTTCTGCTGTGAGAAATGTGAAAATGCACAAGACAATGACTCATAATTTCGAAGATATTTCTTGAAAGAGATGTAAATGCAGAGATGAGTAACAATTACAAAATATGTTTATTCTATGCAAGAGTGGCATCTTTAAAAAATTATCATTTTACTTTATTTTAGTATGCTTGAAATATGTGCATATGTGCAAAGGTGAATTCTTATGGGTTAGCGATGACCAATAAATACATTAAGTTGGGACAAACAAGAAATCACAAAAATGTTGTTAGCTTATATAATTGTGAATGGGAGGAGGAAGCTACGTAATGATTAATTGAGGCATATATTTCTGTCCCATCATATTTTGAAAAAAATTCTGCGTACAACTTTGCCACAGCAAAGTATGCATTTTGTAGCAAGATGCATGTCTGTCATTAAAGATATGAATTCTGTAGCATGCTGTTCAGAGTTAATTATATAGAATCTGTAAGCTTTAGGTTATAACAAGGTCACATATTTGACACAATTTTGTATTCTAGGACACATGAATTTTTCAACATCTGTGGTTCCTATTTTAGGGCCCAATCTTGAAAATATAACATGCATATACTTTACACGTACTGTCGTTCCACTGCCTGCCTTCATGTGGTTTTTTTAATTACTTTTTAATGAACATGCAGCATATAGAGCTACCTTACGTACCTCTGAAAAAAGTGGACATTTAATTCCGTTTAGAGGTTTCACAATTAGTGCTGCTGTTTCAGGATGATCTGATTCCGGGTCATTATGTTCTGCGATCTAACTCTGGCTTATTTATGTGTAGTAAACTGAAATAATCTTTAAGTTTTTGCTATAGGTACGTAGTGCAGATGCATGTAAAAATGTTTCTTAACGTCAGTATTTTATTTTGTGTCATCATTTCCCTTTTAAAAAACTTTAGAACTGTGTTTGTAAGCACCCTCTCTCGTTTTGGGGAGAGACGGCTGTTCTGGGTTTTTCTTTTGCTCTGGTGGTGCTCATGTACAAGTATTAGTATGAGGTAACTAAAAATGTGTTCTAGGCATCTGTATGAAACCAGTCTCCCTCTTTTCTCTGAAATCCCCAGGCATAATAAGTACAGTAGTATATAGCTTTAAAGTGGAGTACGTTTGCCCAAATGAGATGCAAAGTCATCTCATCAGGACAGCTAATACTTCATGCATATACCGTTTCTCTAATAAATAACTTTTAGTTCTGTAGTTGGACCTAGTTAGTTACTCTAAGCATAACAGAATGGTGAAACAAAATACCCAGTCATAAATACTGAAAAGCTGAATACATATTTGAAGTCAAGCTCAAACTGTAACGATTTCCAAAGTTCTTGATTTGATAAAAGAAAGCTTTTCATATATATCTGTAATAGAAAAGTTTTCCTTTTTTCCTCTTTTTTTTATTGCTGATAATATTCGAGCTTTGAATGGAGTTCAAAGTTGTGTTGTAATATTTTCTAAAATGTTTTCAAATAAAATAAGTTTCTAAAAGCTTCTCTTTATTTGGTGAAAGGAAATGTTAGCTCAAAACATCCAGTGATGTTAATAATCTATAAATAAATGGTTTGGAAATTTTCAGTTTAAAAACTTGGAAACAATAAGAATAATAATAGAACTCCTAATATATTATGTTATAAAAATGTCAAACAATAAGCAATGATAATAATACAGTACTGAAAGCATTTCAAAGTTTAAGTTAAAAGAAGATTCTTTTATATCAACGCATTTGAAGATGGGAGAGAAACTGCTGGTTTGGGAACTGATGGATTTTTTCCTTTCATTATGATATTCTCAAGGACATGATTTTAGGAAAGCATTATTTCTACTATATTTTTCATTTTATTTTTATTTTAGTTTTGGAATCCTACATTACTCAAATGATATATTATTCAAGAAAGGAGCATTTAGATTATTGATTATACACCCTAGAGCTTACAGATACATAATCATGTACGCAGCCATTCTGTAAACTGCTCTGTTCAGTTTTACATCTGTATCCAAGCAGGGCTTTATCCGTGGAGTGATAATCCTCACAAGCCAAGTGTAGGGTTGTGTACCGAAGTAACTGTGAGTTTTAATGAATTGTTTTCTGTGTTTCTTTGGAAAAATTCATGCAAACCAACCTTTTTTTTTTAAATCTGTCAAATCAGATACATGAATATGTAACTTCTTTTTCACCAGTATGGGCATATATGCAGTTGTTGATGAAATGAGAATGGAGGGAAGGGTATGGTGCAAAAATATACGTATTTTCTATACTTCCTTTTAAGAAGGACAAATATGAACAAACCTGGAAGACCTGTCTATATTTTACATAGTAAACTAACACCATGATTGCACCAGGAGCTAATTTTGACTGATATATTAGAATAATTATAGAATAATTATATTTTTATCATGTTCCCACTTGAAGACTAGCTATGGCCACTGTTAGGATATACTTGTTCTTATCTAAAAGCACTCTGAATATTTTGAGGCAAATAAAGGACCACTGCCTCTTCTTAGAGGAACTGATGTGTTATTTTTGTTATAGTGCAAGATGTTCATGTTATCTATGTTTAACTCAATTTAGGGCCTATTAAAGAGAACATAGCCATGTGTAAAGCAGCAGGGGGAAGTAGTCCCACCCTTCCTGGGTTAGGAAGTCATCTGGATTCTGGATTGGTAGCATCAAACATTAAACTCTTAAAGAAATGACGTGGCAGAAACTTAGCACTTCATGGAGGACAGGTACAGTTAGTTTCCATGTTTTCCACCACTATTATTGCTGATTGCATCCAGGAATGGTTATTGGACCAACAGAGAAAAGTCAAGAAAGCAATTTGATGTTCCTCTGCATACTGCATAACAAATATTAATCAAAAGGCAGTAAGATTACTTTCTCTACGTAGAGGAGTTTCTCTACTCCTTTCCCTAGAAATACCAATAGCATTCTTCTTTGGAGAAGTGAGAACTTGTTCACAATAAAAGTTGGATCCAGATGTGACTCTTGCCAAGCCAATTAGTGAAGGAAAAGCACGGGTACAGAAGCACCAAGCTTATTACAAGCAGCTGGCCACAGTATAAGATATTTCACCATTGAACTTCAGCACCATCCAGCTAGTGCTGAGACTGGATAAACTGCACAGATTTCCTTCCAGAAACTTTATCGTACAGCTGATTACTAGAAATCATTTTAACTCTGATATGCATTTTCAGAGAAAGGGTGTTTGTTTTCCTCTACTGCTATTTTCTCTATCATTTTTAAGAAAACTGCCACTCTGTTGGGTGTTATATATTTTGTCCTGAGAGACAAGAATCGTAGAATGATTTGGGTTCAAAGGAACCTTCAAGGATCATCTACTCCAATCCCCTGCCATGAGCAGGGACATCTTTCACTAGATCAGCTGGCTCAAAGCCCCATCCCACCTGACCTTGAACACTTCCAGGGATGGAGCATTCACAACTTCCCTGGGCAACTTGTTCCAGTGTTTTATCACCCTCATCTTAAAGAATTTCTTCCTTATGTCCAATCTAAGTCTACCCTCTTTCAGTTTAAAACCATCGTCCTTTGTCCTGTCACTACAGGCCCTGGTAAAAATTTGCTCTCTGACTTTCTTTTAGCCTCCTTAATATATTGAAAGTCCTCAAGAAGGTCTCCCCAGAGCCTTCTCCTCTCCAGGCTGAACAACCCCAACTCTCTCAGCCTTTCCTCATACGAGAGCTGTTCCATCCCTCTGATCATTTTTGTGGCCCTCCTCTGGACCCGCTCCAACAGGTCTATCTATGTCTTTCGTGTGCTGAGGGCTCCAGAGCTGGACAAAGGACTCCAGGTGGGGTCTCAGCAGAGCGGAGTAGAGGGACAGAATCACCTCCCTCAACCTGCTGGCCATGCTGCTTTTGGATGCAGCCCAGGATATGGTTGGCGTTCTGGGCTGTGAGCGCATATTGCCAGCTCATGCCAGATCACTGTGAAACAAAGGGTACCAAGAGGTGTTTCAGCAAAGTAATCCCTTTAACCAAAGGTTCCCCAGCAAATAGAGCACTGGCAAAAATGTTCTCTTCTGTAAAGATTTCTACCTGAAAAGGGACAGATGAATATGTGGGGAAAACCCACATAAATTAAATATAAAAGTTAGCAGGCCTTCCTCATTAAAGTGTTGGAGTTTTTTAACTTTCTTTGCATAGTAATGTTTCATTTTTAAATTTAACTTTTAGGGATCAGAGAGGACACAGTTCATTGCCTAAAAGTTTGATTTTTTCCCCATTATTTAATTGCTTCTCTATTATATATTTCAAAAAATTAATAATTAGAGTAAATGTCTTGTGGTTGAAAATACAATTTTTTTGTTGGGATCAAGTCAGCACCATTGAAATAAAACCAGCTTGGTTTAATATTTACTTTTCTCTATGTCTGTGAGACAGCAAAGAACTCTTCCAGGAAAAATAAAGAAAGGGTACTTTTAATGCATTTTACATTGCAGAATAGAACACATACTGATCTGTTCAAAAGAGAAATCCATTGGTCTTACTGCCTATCATTTATAAAAGTATTTAGAATTTGCTATCAATTTTCAGTATTTTTATTTGCTTTGGTAAAAAGGCATCATAATCATAACAGCAGTACAGTATCTTAAATTTGATTTACGTATGAGAGTTTGATTGGGTATGTGCTATGTGGTGCTCGTATTATACTCCTCTGAAAGAACTCTGGCGGAGAGCATTGTATTGTGTTCATTATGCCAGCTTTGTGACTTCAAGAAGAAAAAACAGGTACCTGAATATGAACAAGAAAAACAAAGGGTAGGAAAAAGAACAGGCAGAACAGATAAAGAATGAGTAGGATAAGTGAGTGCTTTACAAATGAAAGCAGATGTATGAAATTACAAGCTGTCGGATCAGCAA
>NW_010548061.1:0-73023 GCF_000687285.1 Phaethon lepturus | reverse complement strand
CCTACACAGATTATAATTATTCATTTTGCCCAGTGCTGCATCTTTTCCCCATAATCCTCTTGTTGAGGGAGGAAAGGTACAGGAGGATATGAGGCTTATTCACATGAAAGAAAAAAAGTAAAACATTTAAATCCTTTTGTCCGCAAAACAGTCCTTTATTTTGCCTTTTATTGATTCAAAATAATTTTGTATTGCAATGATCCTTTCTGGTGTAGAGGCCTGATTAATTAATATTTGTTACAGCTGAAGTTCTCAGAATAGTAAAGTTTGTTAGAAATTTATTTATAATTGCTATTGTTAGAGGCTGTCTTTATGTTGCAGAGTGCAAGCATCATTAACAGGCATTGCTTTGACAGCTGTGGCAGATGGATTGCCTGGATTTAGATAGTGCAAAAGAAATGAAGTAGTTTACATAGACCTGCCTGAAAAGATGTCTTTAATAATTGCACTCATAATTAGATTGATTTGGGGAAAAAAAACCCAAAACAGAAGACGACAACGACAAGCAAAGAACAACGACAAGCATTTACATAGAGTCAGATAAAATCAAGCACAATTATAACAAAATTATAAACTTTAGCAAAGCACGCTGAAAATTTCCTGAATAAGTAGAAAATTCTAATAAAGTTAATGGTATACTATATTTTTAAGTATTTATGAAATTAAAATCTAGCCTTTTCCCTTTATCCTGAGCATTTCATGAATAGTTCCTGATTTATGAGAAAACGAGTTGTTGACATCATTTTACCTTTGTGTTTGTATATGTGTGGGGGCATGTATGTGTATATGTACATAAGAACAACGTAAAAGATATTTCAGCAAAGAATTGTTGGAGTGGGGGAAAGTTATCATAAAAGCAGGAAGGAAGGTGAAATTTGTCTCACAAATTATCATATTTAAATTTAGGTGTCTGCAGATGAATGTCTAAAAAGCCATTTCAAGAGCTAGTCCTACACTCTGAAATAGAGTGTAGGACTAGTTTTTCAAGCTCCACTGATTCTATTGCCCTGCTTTTTTTAGGCAGGCTTTAGGTGCACAGCTACAGAGATCTAAATTTAGGCATCTAAATCTGGAGCTAACATAAACATCTATGACATAAAGTCGGTAGTAGGTTTAGCATTGTCCTTAATGATGTTGGACCAAGCATAGTCACGAAGCTTGATTATGCAGTATCTTCTTTTACTCTGAGTGCTTTAGTTCTAAGAGACTTAATGTGGGAGAAGACAGCTGAATCTGAACTGTAATGAATCTACTGGGAAAGGTACTGTTTGGGGCTATCAAAATAAGATAGTAATATTTCACTTTTCCCCCCCTCTTTTTTTTTTTTTTCCCCTTCCCATTTTTGTTCTAGTGATTTCAAGTAATTATCAGACCTGTTTGGGACTTCTGATGCATTATCCTCCAATTGGAGATGTTCACTCCCTTATCCTAAGAGCACTTTTTCTCCGAGATCCAAAGGTGAGATGCTTGCTTTCTAAATACAGGGAATAAGTCTCTGTAACAGAATGTTCTAAATACTGTGAAGTTAATAACAACCTACATTTTGGGAAACTAAACTGTAGTTTCAAATTTCTTCTTACCTGATAAAAACGCTGAAGGGAAGAGTTGGTAACCAAGAGTAGAAACAAGTTCCTTTACTCTTTAAAGGATACTGTCCTACTACTTTGCTAAAATTATCCAGAGCTCTGGTAACTGCAGATGTTTGTGCTCTTTAGAATACCTTTGCTTGGTATTCTGCACAGACATTTTTCATAATGAAGTATACTTTTGAGGGAAACAGTAACACTTTATATAATCTAGTAAGCTGTATAGAAACCGTCATGCAATTTCAACTGTAAGACCTTTTCCATGGGATTTCTGCAGATCAGTCACTGTTAATCCTTAAAGCACTACCCCTGCCCAATATATAATAGTTACATGATGGTTTTCAATTAAAAATGAGAGTCTGCTGTTACAGCCTGAAAAGATTCACATGAATAAAATGTATAAATTCATAAATTTTATGTTACATATTACTAGCATACAGTTTCTGACACAGTCATCTATACTGAAAAAAACCCAAACCTCTTGCTATTTTAGAATTCCATGTGTATATGTGTGGATATAATATACAGCAGATATCCAGAGGGTAGTGGATAAAGTGTTTGAAATGAAGCTGTACATGGTAATCTTTGCAGTACTCAGATCTTTGGCAGATAGCAGAATTTGTGTTGCTGGTTTTGAACTGTCTTTGTGCGTGTCCCATTAGTAGGCGGCCAGTGTGAAGTCTGATTTCCTCATCTTCTTGATACACATCACCATTGAAAGTGAAAAATTCATTGCTGCTGCACTCTGACTGCCATCTGCAAAATTTCATTCAGTACTAATGTTTACGCATTTATGGATTAAGAAAAAAATTGTCTCGTTTCTGTATCAGTTTTTTGCAGAAATCTACATCCTTGCAACTGCTTTCTTCATTCCTCTTGCGCACAAAGATTTCTTTCATGACGAGAAGTAAAGTATGTCATCTTTATTGTAAAGGCCTTCTGTAAGGCCTTTGACACAGTCCCCCACAACATCATTCTCTCTAAATCGGAGAGAGATGGATTTGATGGGTGGACTGTTCGGTTGAGGAATTGGTTGGCTGGTTGCATCCAGAGAGGGTAGCGGTCAACGGCTCAATGTCCACATGGAGATCGGTGACGAGTGATGTCCCTCAAGGGTCCGTATTGGAACCAGTACTATTTAATATCTTCATCAATGGCAGAGATAGTGGGATTGAGTGCACCCTTAGCAAGTTTGCAGACAACACCAAGCTGAGTGCTGCGGTTGACACACCTGAGGGATGGGATGCCATCCAGAGGGACCTGGACAAGCTCAAGGAATGGGCCTGTGTGAACCTCATGAGGTTCAACAAGGCCAAGTGCAGGGTCCTGCGCCTGGGTCAGGGCAACCCTGGGTATCAGTAGAGGCTGGGGGATGAAGGGACTGAGAGCAGCCCTGCTGAGAAGGACTTGGGAGTACTGGTGGCTGAAAAGCTGCACATGAGCTGGCAACGTGTGCTCGTAGCCCAGAAGGCCAACCATATCCTGGGCTGCATCCAAAGTAGCGTGGCCAGGAGGTGGAGGGAGGTGATTCTGCCCCTCTACTCTGCTCTGCTGAGACCCCACCTGGAGTACTGCATCCAGCTCTGGAGCCCTCAGCACAGGAAAGACATAGACCTGTTGGAGCGGGTCCAGAGGAGGGCCACAAAAATGATCCGAGTGATGGAACAGCTCTTGTGCAAGGAAAGGCTGAGAGAGTTGGGATTATTGAGCCTGGAGAAGACAAGGCTCTGAGGAGACCTTATTGCAGCCTTCCAGTACTTAAAGGGGGCTTAGAGGAAAGATGGGGACAGACATTTTAGCAGGGCCTGTTGCGATAGGACAAGGGGTAATGGTTTTAAACTAAAAGAGAGTAGATTTATACCAAATCTAAGGAAGAAATTTTTCACCACTAATGAGGGTGGTGAAAGACTGGAACAGGTTGCCCAGAGATAGAAGTTGTCAGGCTTATAAGGCCTCAGAGTCCTATTAACTAACGTTCTCAGGTGTGCCTTGAACACCTTTCAAAAAAATACTCGGTGTAGTTCCTACCGTGTCTTTGAGGTAGTTCTCCCTTCATTGAGGTGAATGACTACTTAGGGTTCTTTCATGCAAAGACAGCTAGTTGTTTTGTCGTTTTAGATATGATTAATTACAATCGTTCCTCATTTCTGAGCTGTACTTATCTGCTTGGGAAATACTCTGAAGGTTAGGAAGCTGGGATTTCCAGAGAGTGAAGAGTCCTAAGGGGCTTCCAGCCACCTCTCGTTTTATGTTGGATCTTTGGGTTGAGACTGCATAAACAGATCTGGACTTCTTACAGTAAGGAAGTTAAACTGTTGTAAAGGATCACTCTAAAGCAAAAAAATAGCTCCTGGTCTGAGAAAGAAAAGTATTTTCAGTGCTATGACTTGGGTACCAGTTTCTTTCCCTAGGTATGATTTTTAGTTTCACTTATGTGTCTATAAGCATATGTTGATTCAATCCAATGTATTTCTGAAATGGAAGTCTTGTTATTCTCTAAGACCTACACACAAAAATTTTCCAAGTCTGTCAAAATTTCTCATTACACAGAATGAAAAGGAAGACTCAACAAGACATCCTGGGTGCTGTAGGAGTCTAAAGTCAGTACACAGATTATATACCAATATAAGTGGGAAAATTATGATACCTTTTCTTTGCTATCTGCATAAAGATAATTCAGTTTGCCGTTATTCCCTGAGCAGATAAAAGGAGATTGGAAGAAAAGACAAGGAGATTTTAGTCAGTAGCATAACTTGTATGTGATGATTAGCAAATTCAGTGCTTAATGATTTTTCTTCCTCCTTTGATGTTTTCCTGTGCATTTCTCCCTCACCAGCTTCTGGTTTCTAATGGGAAATTACATTTGGTTCAGTGCAATTTAGATCTCCTGAACCAGGGCTGAGTTGTTCTGTGTGGCATTTTTCCAAGATTTCTCTTGGGCTTTAGTATGTGAAGTCAGGGAACTCTTCTGTGGGTGACCGTTGCATGGTCTGGTGGCTTATTTTATTATTTGCTGCACATGGCAAGAATGTTGAGTGTTGTTCCAACTATCCGAGAGAGGCTTACTCTCTGCCCCTTGGAGCTTTAAATTGCAGCTGGACAAGAAATGCAATTTAGAACTCACGGACAGGGACAAACAGGAATCTGCCTCTTGCAGGTTTTTTAATATATATTGTCTTTGGGATTATTTTTGCAGCTAGGTAAATGCCAAATTATCTCACGGAGGGGAAGTTGGGGGGTATTTGGACTAAGAAAGGTTGGTGGTACATACATAAAACTGAAAGGTTCTTAGGGAACGATCCTGTCATATATGGTGAAGTAGTTAAGATGGACCTGATGTGGCCTTTCCATCCATAATTTCCAATTCTGTAAATAATCTGGGTTTGCACATCTAATAACATCCACCATTTCTTCAGTTTCCTTGGTCTGACGTAACAGATATCTCCTTTTTACTTACTGTCTTGTAGACTATCAGGAGAGCTAAACTTTGGCCTGATGAACCTGTCATGTTTTGTTTGTTTCTTTGCACTACCGTCATCACCAGGAGAGCAACCTAAATGTCAAAAGAAAGCTATACTTAAAAGATGGGTGGCATTTTTTTCTTACAGATGGATAAATACAATTTCCTGACCTTCTGTGGAATCAAACCTTAACAGAAGCCTTAGAATTATCCAATAATAACAATAATATGAAAAATAATTAGTACTTGCCATTAATCTACTGCATGCAGCAGCTCTCCGTTTCACTTCATGAACCCAAACAGGCAGTTGAGATGAGAGAACGTTTTAGATACCGCATCCCTGATATATTCCAGTGCCACAGAAAAGAAATACACATCTCCGTAATAGCTCAAAACAAGTTAATGCACCTGTCTCTGAAGGGGGGCCTCAGAGATACTAATTTTACAGGCATGAGTATAGATCAATGCAGAATAATTGAATTTCAGCATTTTCTGCATTTGGCTAGCTCCAGTTCTTGGGAAAATGTAGAATGAAAAGCTCAAATCAGTGGTGTTGTCTTTGCATAGGATGATAAAATTAACCTCCTTAGCAGAGTATTTGTTTCACATTTCTAATCTTTGAGCAGATAATTACCTCAATTATTTATATGAAAGTAACTTTTATGCACTTACAGTCCTTCTGAATATAAAGATAGAGCTTCTTATGGAAGAATGGGCTATTAAAAGTATGTATATGTGAAATGAAAAAATAAGCGAAGGGGTTTTTGTGTATATCCAAAAGCACGTACTGAAGGTGTGTCTCTGTGTATTTAATATCCCACTAGTGGCCAATTTTCTTCATTTTTTTCCTTATCAAAACCATTGAGCACAGTTAATTTTCAAAGCAAAGGCTGCAAAATTAAGAAGTAGAGATACGGATATGGGGCAGTGGAAAAATATAAAGTGATTAAAAAACATAGTTCTAACTAGAGTTGTTCAAATAAAAAAAAATTTAAAAAACCAATTAGAAACAAAAGTCATAGAAAATGTGAACATATTGTGTTCCTTAAATAACCAGATGTTCTTTCCTTCCTGGAGGCAGCCAGGGCTAGGAATAAAAGGTTTAAAACTATTGTTTTAAGTTAACTGTGAATTTTGCAAATCTGTTTTCACCCTTTAGCAAATAAAATTCTAATACAGCAACATAAGCAAAGTAATTTTCATCTTTGGGTGTTCTTATTTGTATGTTGTTCTGTGTTGAAGTGTTAACCTTATCACAATGACTTATTAGAAAACTAAAGCACTACATAGAATATTACAGTTTTACATTGCATACTAAGAACCTGACAAAGCATCCTTTGTCTGAAAACTTACTGTATTTATTCTTAATATCTTTGTAAAATAAGATATCTTTCAGGTATTTTAACATGGTGAGTTACCCTATTTGTTGAGCAAGATAGTTAGGAGCTTAATTCAGTGGAGACACCTTTTATCGTAAGCTATCGATTCAAAAACAGAAAAAGGAAATTGGTTGTGCTTGGTTGATGGGAATTAATTTGTTAGTTATACTAATAATACTCTAGTTACTGCTGCTGGTATTTTCTCAACATTGTATTTTAAGCTATTTGCTGACATTCAAAATGGTCATATAATAATATTAAATTCTAAGTAAATCCATGATGAAGCACACATGACATTTCAAAGAAGTCATATTAGTTCATCATGACTGAAATTACAGGTACTGACAGAAAACTTAAGCAATAATATATGGTCGTGATCACTTATATAACGATTAGTCGGAGAAATCTGCATTCCAGCTTTTAACACTTTTCACAATCTGAGCAATAAATGACAAGGGGGAAAACACATTACTGGAATTTTGAACTGAACTCTTTGTACATTTATTTTCAGCTGAATTTTCTTCTTAAGTAGCTGCCACTGTCTCAGAGTTTTCTCCAGGCTAGTTTCATGTGCCTGAAAGGCTGTTGAGTTTCACTTTCTTCTTCAGATAAATTCTTTTCTATACACTCATTAACTGAGGTGCCGCTGCGGAGCTGCAACTGTCCTTTGAAAGCTGCCGTTATGTCAGTATTGTTTGTTTTGCTGTTTGTGGCAGGAGAAAAGCTGGTTTGGGGTTGTTTTGTTTGTTTGTTAGCATTGTGTGTGCAATCTGGCATTAATTACCTCTCTTTAATGACCAGATTGCAGCCAATCAGAAGTTGGGATCTGGCAGTGTTCGGGCATCAGCAGCTCATTAATTTGTACCTACACACAGAGGTACCGCTGGGGTGCGGAGCCCATTTTGTTAGAGGGGTACCAACAAGGGGGGTGAGAAGAGAACGGGGCTGGGAACAAACGTTTGCTTTTTGCTTTTTGCTTTTTTTTTTCTTGATTGTGAAGAATGTGACTGATATTTCAGGAGATTCACGGTAATAGGGGTTGGGTGTATGAAAAGTAAGTATCGGGAAGCTGGGAGAATGGATATCCCAATGCAGTATGAGCTGGCGGTACGAGTAAGGAGAGTTGCCTTGACAGGGGATATGACTGATAAAGGAAACAAGGTTTTCCAGAAAAGATAAGCACTTGTCTCTTCATCTGGGACGAAAGGAATTAAGAGAAAAAAAAATAAATGCCTTTACTTTCAGTGATTCACAGAGAACATCTATTTGCCTTAAATTCTGAAAGATTAAGGTCTTGGATGTTTCATGCAGCATAGATAGATTTTTATGTCAGAATATTCAAACTAACCTCTAGTTTTATAACCACATTCAATTCCTTGTAGTGAACCCAAGCATTTTGATGGTCTAACTTCTCCATTTGCAAACACAGTAAGATTACATGTACTCGAAACACCTTTGTTTGAAGAAATCAATGGTTTTTCTGTAACTGTATGCTAAGCTTTTTAATCTGGGCCTATACAACTAAGACTTGCATGTATTTTACACCTAAAAGCCATGATATTAACTTGTTATTTGTTTATGTTCATGTTCTTAAAATCAGAAACTTTTGCTTTCCAAGGAGGTAAGCCATGCTTTAAGAATAATTGTTTTAAATATTCAGTTACTGTGTTTCATTAATAGAATAAAGTATGACAGGCAGCTATGAGTTTAATGATAAATTACTTGGAATAACCATGTTGCCATAGTACCACATAAAAATAGTAAGTGTACCATGAATTAAAAATCCTCTTTGTTTTTGTACATTTGTTTTAAAACCTTTATTCCCAGTACACCTATGCATTTTAAAATATAAAAAGGCAGTGTGGTCAATACTCAGAGTACA
This sequence comes from Phaethon lepturus, assembly GCF_000687285.1. Taxonomy (NCBI): domain Eukaryota; kingdom Metazoa; phylum Chordata; class Aves; order Phaethontiformes; family Phaethontidae; genus Phaethon; species Phaethon lepturus. The sequence goes on along the minus strand of NW_010548061.1, from coordinate 64,716 downwards.
ATAACTTTCTCTTCTCTCTCAAAGTTCATTGCAATCTCCCCTGAAATGTTAACCATTTAATCAACCCACCATAAAATAGTCATTTCCTTCAAAGTATCCTGTACGTCACAAGTAGTATTTTCAGGAAAAAAATCTTGGAAAGCGATTGATTAGTCATCTAGTCAAGACTTTTCTAATGAGAAATCTTTCAAAGTCCTTCTCATTCCTCAGTGTCATTTGTAACACAGTAGTCATCACTCGAAGGAGAAAGCTCATTTCTTAGATTGCCAGCAACGATGCAGTTTCCAGTATTGCTTTCTCTTTAGTGTTGTATGCAGAGGCCAGTTGTTTGGTTAAGAACCGACAAATATTGTATCAATCTAAGTTAAGCAGCCATTATATTTAAATGAGTAGGAAATACAGAATAAAGCAAAGCTTCCTGGACAGTGACAGCTCTCATAGTTAAGACAAAGCTGTGCCGCAGGTAAGATGGTGCAGAAATAAAGGACTTGTCCCACTTCTGTGTAAGGCCGAGCGAGATGGTGCTGCAGTCCACTTGTGGCAGTGAGAGCAGAGCCCAGCAAGGAAGTCAAGTTGACTCTGTTGTTCTCATTGCTGGTCTTGTGTGACCCAGCAGGAGAGCTGCTGGCCTTGAGGGCGGTGAGGAGCTGGTGGTGTGGCTGGTGATTTCTGAGCGGGTGGAGAGGTGCAGAGTCTTTCAGAGGAGATGGCAAAAGACAAGTTAAGAACCAGTGTTTCTACTTTGAACTAATATTAAAACAAGTATATAATAGTTTTTATAAAGCACCAAGTAGCATATGGATTATTCAGTAAATAGTCAAGGCAACTACTTGCTGATCAGTCATTGGGCTAATTGCAAACTCAACAAAAAAAAAGTTGTTTGCAGTTTTTAATCTTCTCTGAAGATTTCATAATTACGCCTTTTATCGAGGTGTCTTCCCTATTAATCAGAAGGCATGAGATGCAGCAGCCTCATGTTCAGGCCAGAGGAGCAATTGGGGAAAATTTGGAAATAGGGAAGGAATTATTCTCCTGTGCTGATCAGCATTCCCATTAATATTGACTGTGAATTGATAAGCTCGGTCTTGCTAAGGGCAAGTACTTTAAAGAGGGAAGATGGAAGAGAAAGTTCTCTTTGGAAGCCGCAGCTTTAAACTGTTCTTTCTCTTTGAGAAAGTTAGTATCTTTAGTAGCAAAGTAAAAGCAATTCTGATTGATTGTACTTGATGCTAAAGCAAGAAGCTGAAGCACTTTAAGCTCTTAATTACTTCAGCTACTAATAAAACTTACTGCTTGTGAATTTCTCGGGGCTGTTTCTTTCAAATGATTGGTTTACTTCTGTTTAAAAAGTCGTCTAAAGCTAGTGACCCTCTCCTAAAGAGTAATGATGTTATTTATAAAATTACACTAATAAAGTGTATTTAACGGTGTTAGAGTGAGGTGATTATGGTTCTTCTTATGTGCAACCTGACAAATCAATTAATCACTTCTAGTTTGCAAGGTAGTTTATCAAAAGGAAGCACTTAAAACACTTAAAACACTTTGATTCTACCTAATCAAAAGTTCTCCGTATCGTAATTTATTTATTTAACTAAAATTTGCAAAACACAAACTGTGAGTTGTATAAAAATAGATTAATAACTTTTCAATAATATATGAAAGATTAGCTACTGAATCATATCCAATCTATTATGATGGAATTTAAGTTCAATCTCTTCTGATATAAATGTAGATATACTGCTGGTGTATTGACATATTTTATAGTAAATATCAATGGATTAATTGTTGTATACAAAGCTATTTGGATACATTTGTGTTGGGGAACACCTCTCTGAAAGAGCAAAATACTTTCAAGGTAGAAGTGGGAATGGGACATTTCATCCTTTGCTGTAACTTTTTATGGAAAATTAGGTTTGGAGATGTAGTATCTTTCTACTCTGTCTTTTTAAGGAGCAGTAGTGATCAAAATGGCTCTGCAGTATCCTCAATACTGGAATCCCAAGATGAAAGGAGTTGCTTGTCCCACAGCATAAGGACAGAAGGTCCTTAGCTTCTCTCTACATTTTAGAGGAAAATACTTGGATGTCATATTCCTTTTGCTGTGGTGCGTGCATGCGGCTCTTTGAAAGAACCTTTTTCACCCTCCTAGGGACATTTTCCGAGTGTTTTATGTAGCACGTTACACACAGAACGTAAATTAATCTGTTTCTTTGCCACATAGCAGAAATAACCAAATAGCACCTTAAAATGTTCTCTTTTTTCCCCTGATATGTGCAATTTGTGTACAAGCATGTATCTGGAGAAGCTATAATGCTGTAAGTGTGGTTATAAGGGTTTTATCAGTATAAGCTCTGGATAACTGCATTACTCACAAAGCCATCAGTGAGTTATGCAGGTTGTCCAAAACGAGTGCCAATAAAACCATAATGTGGTAGCTTTTCTGTACATAAAGATGTCATATTTTAAACCTCATAATTTGGAGCATTCCAGGGTTTAAAGCAAGGCTTGCTGTGTGTTCCTTTCAAAAGCCTGGATCTTTCCTCCACAATGTTGTAAAACTCCTGTTCCTAACCGTGTGGGGCTGCAAGATGCCAGAGCATAAATCTGTCACGGGGTAGGGCTGAACACTGTCAGATTTATACCTCACTATTTAGTTAATTTACTTCTTAAAACCAAGGGTTCAGCTGAAAAATAGGCGACTAAATTAAGAGGCAGATTTAAAAGGTGCTTAAGCGATTCTGTTGATGCAAGATGGGGATTTTACACAGGTTATGAACTTGAACGTTGGCAGGTCGGAGTCTTTTTGTCTGGAATATCAATAAAAGCTGATATGGTAGGATTTGATCTACCTGTTAAAATGTAATACACTGTAAAAGTATAAATGAAAAACAGAAAAGGCTTTCCAGTCAGTTAGGACAAGAAGCCAAAATACACAACTAGAAATTTCTTTCAGTCAAGTTACTGAAGCATTTTTAAATCTTGCCTGTCATTTTTTTCCATTCTTCATCTCTTGCCATAGAATGCCCGTGTGAGAGAAGGCATGTGTGTATGAAGTTAAAAACAGACCATAACACACGGTATTTAAAATATTTTCCTGGTATCTGAAATTTATAATTGCCAGGGGAATGGAGGGTTGTCACATAACAAAACTGGAGATAGCTTATTTCAGCTTCATCGGAGTTCAGGGGTTTCTTCCTCCCTTGACCCGATTAACTGAATTTTCTATACTTTTCAGTTCTTTCTGGGAATTTTTCTTGTTTCGGGGAAAAAAAAAGCACTTTTTCTTTAGAAACTATTAAATATTATAATTCTTTATGCTCTTATTGTGTTTAAATAACGAGTTCTGTGATTGAAGACCCACAGCATCTTTCTGTAGAAGCATTATTCCCAGTTTGAGGATTATGGTGTTCCTTCGCCAATGGCAGTATTAGTGCACGTATCTCCTGACTCCTGTGATTAAAGGAAATTCTTTATTAGTTCTGTGCAGGATACTCTTCATGTTGTGCTGCTTTCATACATAGGGTTGGTAGATGCTGACTGTCAGCCTATGTTTTGGATAATATTTTGCTATTGGCCTTGAACCACTTAAGAATTGGCAATAGCACATTATGTCCTCTAATGTCTCACTGGTTTTTTTTTTCTTTTTAGTAAGGATTTAACTTGGTGGTCCATAGGTGGATGGAATACCTTTTGTGTTCCAGCAGGTTGCTTGTTCTGCAGAAGTGTAGCTAGGGAGAAGGAAAATTAGAAGGTGAAAGGAAAATTTTGTTTGGGGAATGGTGTGTGCTTTGGGTGCTCTAAAGTTTGGGGCGGGTTGGTTGGTTAGTATACAAAATATTGTGGTATGTTTATGTAACGTTAAGCCATTGCTTATACTGTATGTCTAGTCATGGAGTGGAGACAGATGCTTGGATATCTGACAAAATAATAAAAGAGGAAAGGTGAAATTCTCTGTGCAGCTAGGCTATTAGGTAATCATTAGTATGGACTTCATATTAATTATTAGTGCCTAATAGAAAAACTGCTGCCGAACTGAACAAACTGTATTCCTTATCCACATCTCAGCTGCTGTATTTCAGCTCTGCTCCCAGTCCAAATTTTTGCCATGTTTGTATCATCTTTATTGAGGAAGCAGAGGTGATCTAGAAGGAAAAGGTAAACCTTTGCTGACTTCCCAGTCATTTCTGAATATAGCTCATAGGCTCCTCCAGTTTTCCTTAGAAACAAATGAAAAGAAAAAAAAATAGCATTTTAATACAAAAATGTCTTAGGGTTTGTGAGAATTATGAAAAAATCCAATATCGCCCTGTCAGTTAATGAGGGGGAAAAAGGAGCAAAGTTGCTCAGTAAATAAATTTGTTTAAATAAAAAGAACAGCACTGCATCATTATCCTTCTCTTTTTTTAATATATGTTTGGTTCAGCCTGTTCTTTGATTTAGACTTAAAATATTATTAGTTGAGAAAAAAGATATATGTTTGGCAGCATTTGTTTAATATACTGAAAAAAACCTCATTTTAAAAAATCCCGTTTGGCAGTAGTGAGATGATTATTTTGGTAAGCCTATTGCTGCATGTAGGTATAATTCACTGCTGCTGTTTTGTTTGTTTTTTCTCTGTTGCGTTTAGGTTATCTAGATTCAAATACAATCTATTAAGTGGAGTATTTTTCAGTAGCTGAGGTTTTCCCACCTGTCTACCCTAAAACACCTGCAACATATGTTTGTGTAACCCTGCAATGCTGTGTGGTTTGGGCCTTGAGAAATTCCCCCAGAGCTTTTTGCTTATAAACAGCTGAGCAATTCATTTCTCTAATGACGAGTGCTTTTCCCTTGGCATTGAGGCAATAGCATGTTCGCTAAAATAAGTCTCATTTTTCATCGGACATATTGAAAATCTTTTTTCATTGTTGTCTCTTATTCTGAACCTTCAGATTTTGTGCAAAATTGTATTTGATTTTTTTTCTGCTAGTAATACTACGGAGGGAGGAAAGGAAATACCTCGACAAAGAAGAAAAAAAGTGTTGTAGACATTCCTCCGCTTGCACCTGCGTGTAAACTTTTACAAATAATACGTGTTCGGATGGTGAAGTGTTACGTTGCAGCAGCAACCTGGTTTTCCTGCTGTGTGGTAGAACAGTCTGCCTGTGACTTCTGTCATGCACAAGCGTGCTTTGCTATATCATCTCTACGCCGTGGGTGATGTCTCCGGGGGCCAGGGAGGAAAAGGGTTATACTGGGGAATTTGAGCATATGGAGCACGAGCCTTAGCTGGTGGGAATTGCTTTGCAGTGCTTTATGCAAGTTTAGGGAATCTCTGCTGCGTTCGATGTGATTTGGACCCCCCGCCTAGGAAGAGAGCAGGCGTGGGTATAACTTAACTTGGCCCCTTGTCCCTGGAGGAGAATAAAGCCAAATAGAAAGTCCCCAGGAGCCTCCTGCCAGCCGTGGGAATTGGAGTGAGTCAGTCTGGTGGTGACTGGGAAGAGAAGCCGGAGGACGGGGCTAGGACTTCAGTGGTGGTGGCGGGAGTGGGGAGGGCATCTTTTGGGCAAGGAAGGGCTCAGAGTACCTCAGAGATACCTGAAATATTTTAAGGCATCTCTTCCCTTTGGACTGTGGCTAATACATTTTGAAGAGTCAAAGTCCAAAATCACATCAATTTCTATGTGTGCTTCTGTACCTGAATTTCATACAATGTCCTTCTAAGAGTATAAAATGGGCATTTTCTACCAGTTGAAACTAAACTCGCTCTAGCTAGAAATTAAGGTTAGAAGAATTATAAAACCAGGAGGCTGCTCCTACAAAATGGGTGTGGGGAAGAGGGTTTTCTAGTATTCTCACAGGCAGCTTTTCTCTCCGATACCTGCGCTCTCTTTCCACGGAAGAGGAAAAACATCAATGTGTTCATCTGTGTAATGCCCTTACACAATTTCTTAGGGGGATTCAACAAACTCCTGATTTGAAAGGTTGACTTCACTATCATTTTATCATTTTCCTTTTAAGAAAAAAACATTTTATCTGAGGTGCTAGCCAAAATACGTAAGTTGAAAAAGGAAAGGAAAATCTTTACTTGCTTAAGTAATTAAAGGATCATTCTAAATTGCACTGTGTAGGAAAAAAATGTAGTTGCTGTAAATATTTTAAACAACAGAGCTATATTATGCTGTAATAAATTGTTTAGTCTTCATTCCTAATACATAGAATATAATGTAGGAGACAGCTCAAATTGGATGCTTAGAGAGGGCAGTTAGTTTAAAATTCATAAGGAAGAGACGTTGTAATTGTGTAGTTTTTCCTTTCAGCTTCTTATATTGAACTTAGTGAAATGGTTAAAAAGAATATAAAGTTTAAAGGTCATTCACAATGACATGGAGTTAATAATCTTCATAAAACCATATTTTTTGCTGCCTGGATTTCAGTTTTTAGAAGTATTTAAAATTTCTGTGGTAATACTTCACAGATACTTGTCTGCTGACATATCTATCAGGGTTTGGGTTTTTTAAGTAATTAAATTTTCCGAAAGGATATCTCTGTAGTGTTACAAAAGGAGTCATAGTGGTAACCTTTGGTATTTACTGTCTTGCATTTCTAATGTTTTTTCAACACTTTTTCTGAGGGCTTTTTTTTTTTGTTGCACATAATAGTACTTTAAACTGCTTCTTCCCTTGGTACCTTTAAACCTCATAGGAATTTAAATAGACCCCTGTGAAAGTAATGCTTGAGCTTCATTCATATGTTCAAGTTAGATCATTATTCCTATTAATGGCTTTAAGTGCTTAGATAGTAGATCAGCCTTTCGTGTTTTGAATTGCTTGTCATTTCTGCATAAGTATATTTCAAGGTACAGTTCTACATGATCTTTCCCCCCTTTTTTTTTTTAATTCAGAAGCAATATGTAATTTTTTTATTTTTTTTTTAATTTTGGGGTAGTAGAAAAGAAATTTCATTGGTTTTGGTAAGTTGAAAATATATACTGAGTTACTGGAAACAAACTGCAAAACTGGCTAGTCTCTGGTAACGTGAATTTTTCAAAAGGCTGCCTTATGACTTAGAAGTGCCTGTTATTATAACCATCTTTTACTCTTCCACCTTGTTGAAATGGTCGTCAAGCCACATAAAGAAAAAAGTTCGTTAAATCATGGGAGAAAGTTACACTGTTTGATTACTCGCGTAGTACTCGCAGAACCATCAGTTATCCTCATCACGTCAGTTTGGATTTGATTATCATAGAAATGCATTGAATTACCAAACTGGAGCAATAGTAACTAAAGCTGATTCATTGTTATTGCTGTCAGTTGATGAGGACTGACTTACAGGCCATGTGAATGGGTAGAGTTATGCAAATATTGTTTTTATAACGGGAGAAGAAAATCGTAGAGCCGCCATTACAATGTGGGTGGTAGGATAGATGAGGATTTTTTTAATGCGTGTCTAATATCTTTTAGTTGTTGTTTCATTTTTTAATGAACAGTACAAGCAGGATATACATTTTAAAATGTTTAATGTGTTTCCAAGGAAAGAAAATGAGACATTTCATACAAGATTAAGTCTGATTGCAGGAAACAATCTGGAAATTCACAGCCTTAAATTTGACCCCAGACATCATCCTAGCCTTTGATATCTGCCACCTCTTTAAATCTTCTCTCCTTTTGTGCACATGCAATATTTTGTTCTTTAAAATGCAACTCCTGTATCCTCCTCCAAAAACAAGGTTTCCAAGGAAGAAGGGTTATCTGCAGTTAAGTGGAAAATGAGAGGATAAGACTATGGATACTCCAGTCTGTAATGGAATCTGGAGGGCAAAAATACAACATGTGAAACTGAAACAGCTGAAGACTAACTCTGTCAAAAACATAATGTACTCTCACCTGTGAATGACTATTTCAGAAGGGTCATCGCGTAGTTCATTAAAACTATATTTACTACTAGCAGGACTTAAGACTGTGGATTGGAATATAAGGCAACAGCCTATGAATGAATAAACCTTTAAAGCAAATACTTGGGAAGTATTTAGATCTTTTTTATACACTATATCTGATTATTATGCAGAAATTTGCCATTTTGTTTTCTCTTACTTTAAGCCATTTCTCTTCTAATTTTTATATATATATAAAAAAAAAGGGCCTCTCTGTACCTCTCTGTCATTTTGGTTTCATCTGTATGCAAATTTTTTAACTTGTAAATATTTACTTCCCCCTCCAAGTAATGTCCTTCAGGCTGCATTTGTTCAGTCAAGAGACTTCATGCATATACTGTGGTCTACACTTAATCAATGTTCAGTGTATTATTAGATCCAAAAAGGACGATTTTAGAACTACTGTAGGCAGCGTGTTTCAGTGACATAGTTTCACTGTGGCAGAGTTGGAGACTAGCAAGTGGCTTCTGGTTTCAATATTAATTATATACATTTTAGTATAGGGGAACAGTTCTTTATTAATGGCCTCTGTTTTGAGTAGGGTGAAATTTGGAGCTAAAAAAGGCTCCGTGTGCCATCTAGTGGCACTGTTCAGGTTGTCTCCCCAAATTTAATTCTTTGCTTAACACACTGCTAGTGATGCGTTCAGTTCAAAACGATAGCTATAGTTTCTCCTTACTATTTCGATTTTCTTTAAAAACATACCACTTTAGCTTGGAGGTGGTAAAATTCTATACCTGAGCTAAAGGAAGAAATCAGATGGGTATCTGAAATTTTCCAGGAATTATTGGTTTAGTTAGAAATGTTACCACGACAGCCAACAGCCCTATCGCTATGTGGAAGAACATTAATTTCTGTGAGCATGGTGTGGACTTACTTTTAACACTCGGTATTATTTTAAGGCTTCTCTTTTATGTAACTAGCCTTATTGCCTTTATAAACCAAGAAATCCTGGGAAAATAAGTTATTCTTTAAATACCTAATCTTCATTAATGAGCATTCTTCTCGTCTCTGCTTTAAATCTCTCAGAAAAAGTAGTCTTTAATTTTTTTTTAATTTTTTTTTTTAAGAGAAATCCAAGACCAGTGACTCACCAATTCCAGCAAAATTTAGATTATTACAAAGCACGTGGAGCAGACTTGATGAACAAAACCCGGTAAGCTATTTCTGAATATGCATTCACCAAATTAAGTAAGACCTTACAAATGTTTCATTAAGTCGCTTTTATCCCAAACAGGAATTACATAAGCAGTATTAGAAGCACATGTGTTTATCTCATTACATTTATTTTTAATCTTTACTTTGCCTATTACTACATGAAAAATGCAAGTTTTACAGATAGCATTGTAGTCAGCTCGCTGGCATTTTTTTAAGGCTAAGGACATTCCTACGCAATGACGTATATATTAAAAGCAGGGGGTAAAACGCTGCCAATATGAGTTCTGTAGCTGAGCTACTTCCAATAACGCATCTAATCGCAATCTGGAGTATCCATGTACCAGAAGCTGTATAAATTAAATTGAATTAATATAAATATTTATATAAATATAAAATTAATATAAATTTGTACTAAACTTTTTTGCAGCGTTCCTCCCTCATTTTAGAAACGGCTTCTATCAAACTGCTTAAATTCCTTGTCAAGGCCATTTTACCTGGTGGTCACGAGTGTAGAGGTGCCCGTGCCCCAGCTGGGTGGCCAACAACAAGGGTGCTGATTGCTGGTGGGAGGTGGCTGCTGGTGGCTGCGGGGCAAGCCAGCACAAGTAGCGATGCCTTGCTTCAGCGTATACGTCACAGGCAGTTTCGTGGATTACACGTGGCCCCAGCCATATACTGTGCCTGCTGAGACATAGGAACGTGCTGCCTTTTAGACCTTTGCACCTCTGTCAGATTCTGCTTAACTCAGTTACATTAAAAGCTAGATAAAATTAAAATGGAGTGGATTAAAAAGCTCTTAAAAACGGAGAAAGGAGCAGAAGTTAAAGCTGAGTAGAGTGACTGCAAAAGCAGCTTTTTTTTTTGTTTTACCAGGCTTTGAAGTTGGGGAGGGGTGTCAAAAATTACTGCGTTCTATTGCATTTTCTTAATGTTTTTACTTACTTATTCTTTTAATAAGTGGTCTCTCGAGTTGTCTAAACTTGAAAAATAAGTTATTTGAAAATTCCAAAAGAAACATTTTAAGAATTTTGACAAAAATAAACAAGTCATAAAGCCCAAAAAAGAATGATACCTGTTGGAAACCTAAATTCTAAGAAAACAAATGTCCATTAAATCTATGTAGGAATATAAATTCATTGCACACATATATACAGAATGCACACCAAAGGAGAGCAGAAATTATTTAGAATAATTCCGATAGAGGAATAACTGGGATAAATTTATCTCAACATAGGAACATTTAGACTAGGTCAAATGTGGTAAATCTGTTAAGATTGGACTAAAGAGAGAACTGGAAGATGTAACATTAGGAAGAGTTTCTGCAGTGAGCAGAGAGATGGATTAGATCAGCTATCAGGTCTTTTTCATCTTTAGTTCCACAGGCTCAATGATATATTTAAAATATCTTGGCAAATCTCTAACATATTTTATCACATATAAAACTTTTTAATTCGTCATGTTAATATATTTGTCTCTTATCTCCCATAATGGCTACTTACTGAAGAGAGAAATGCCTTTGAATAAGGCTTGCTTAAAACAAAACATTTTCATCTTAGCAGAAAACTGCAGAGATTGAATCATCTTCTTACTGCTAGTTTAAAAATACACCATTCATAGTCAAGGTCAATGATGCTTATTGTGATGAAACAAAATTGTTTGCTTCATAGATGGAATTCACGTCTCCTTGTTACTCATATTTTTAAACTGATGCCTTACTTTTCAGTGCATCTGCTGATAACTCTACAACATAATCAATCAGCATTTTTCTTGTAATTGTTCTGCATATCTGGTACATTTAGATGGCTAAAATGTAGACATTGATCCATGTTTAATGGCTGTAATCATCCTTTGCATTAATGTCAGACATTTAAATGGTAAGAAATACATGGTTCTTATTTTCCTGAACTTTAGCTCAGTTTTAACATACCTCCTCCAGAGATCTAGCACCTTTATATTGTTCATTTCCTGAAGCTGTGATTCAGAGAAACTGCACAATAAATTTTACTTAAGAATACTTTTATTATTATATATATATAATATAATATTGATATTATTTATCAGCTCTTGCAAGAAATTTAGATAGCATCATTATTTATTTTTCACATATCTGTATGCGTTCTGAGCTGATCATTAGCAGTGTCGGATCATAGCAGAGCCAAATCACACATAGTTATTAGTTACTGCAATAACTATCTTTTCTAGTTCTTAAATAATTATAAAACATTATTGCATGTTTTTTTTGAAGGTGTTTTTTAAAATCATATTTCAGACATAATGGCTTAGAGAAGACCTTCGGTGTTTTTTGTTCCTGTAAAGTGAAGTTTCTCAAAAAAGTCTTTTTCCAACCATCCTAAAGATGCAAATAAACTAACTTCTCCTGGTTTACATATATGTCAAAGCAGCAATTTAAACAGTGTTGAAGGAAAACTGGTACTTTTTATTCAGCAAAATATAGTTGAAAAAAAGAAACAAGAAAAAAATAAGCTGGTGGACACAAATACACAAGCCACTGTATAAGCTTTGTCTCATGTGTCTGTGGACCATCATGATTCCAATGATGCAGTTAGCACAAAGCATCCAGTTGCTTTGTTGCTTGGGTAGCCTGTCAGAGAAAAAGATTTTACTTCCAGTAAATACAATTTTTTGTGCAAAGTTAAGGGGGTTTTTAGTGATTGCCAAGGCTCTAGACCTAGAGACGACACAAACCTAGGACTCAATGTGCAAGCCATTATCTTCTTTCTAAGGTGATGTTTCAGGTGACTGAGTGATATATACCAATCTTGGTATATATTAATTTCAGTAGATTGAGGGGAAAAAATATGCCAAATATACTAAAGTTTGCATTCTCAATCTCAACCAAGTTATTATTGGTATGACCCCTGAAATCAGTGATGTAATTAGATTCATTGCAAACTGTTGAGAACTGATTAATATCTGCTAAGCCAGCATTTGACATTTCTGCTTCCACCTTCAAAGCTGTAATCTTCATTTTCTTTCTGGAATGGAGAAGACATTGAACAAAAGACCTTGTGCTGACTATTCTGATGTGATGGAAGAGAAAAAAATCCCTATTTTTTCGTTAAGTGTCTCTGCAATACCTTGGGGAATTGATTAATAACTGAATCTGATAGGTAGTAGCAGAGTAAATTTCAATAGTAGTAAACATTGTAGCATGTCCTCTTCTTTGAAGTCATTAGGACCTATTCAGTTTGCGTTTGAAACCATTTGGGACTCCTGCAAGAGTATTTTATAGTTCTGAAGATGCTCTCTTTGTAGTGACTTTGTCAGCCACTCTCAGGTGGCTACAGAAAGATTTTTGTAATATCAACAGCGATCAGTAAAATGGGGAGAGACCCTGTAATCCTCATTCAGCAACCATTCCTTTCCAGCTTCCATAAATCGGGAAGCAGCACTTTGTCCCAGTCTCTGTGCTGCTGTTCCTCCTAAAAAATGCTACGTGCTGTCTTTCTTCATCACCAGTATATGGCAGAAGGGCCTCATACAGCTTGGGGCTATATTTCATGACTCTGCAGGCTCACATACTTTCTTCTGCTTTCTCTCATTTTAACTGTATCTATTCTAAACAACTCAGCTGTTGTTATTTTCTGGATATGTTCTATATGCATGCACGCGTTTATATTGTGTCTTAAAAAAACATATCTGGAGACAAATAGGGAAATGATATGAAAAGCAAAATCAAAATTCCTTTTCCAGGTGCTTGCGCAAGTTACAAGTCACCCGTATTAATTCATTTGTAATTTATTTTTAGTTAAAATTCCCCAAAACATTGCAAAACTGTATTTTTCCCCAGTACAATGATTGTATTGCTTATAATTACATGTATTCAAATTTTTTAAAGACAGCTATTTATAACACAGAAGTACAGGTCAGTAAAATAAAACCTCAGGAGTGGAAAGGCCTATGTGGTTGTGATACATTTCTGTGAAGGGTATTTCAGGCATTAATTATATAAAACAGGAAAATATTGCATGAATAAATAGGAATGGCTTTGCTGATCCCTGGGTTATGAGAACACTTCTGGGAATTAGAAGCTTCTTTGCCTCTTTATTTTAGACAGATTAAATGGTTCGACAATTTCCTCATTCTTAATGTTGCATATAACTGAAGTGAATTAAATAGCCACTGTAGTTAAAAATAAAAAGTAACAATGATGAAGATCGTGATCCAGTATATGTGTTAAATCCTGCAACCATTCAGCCAAAATCACTTTTGAAATCAGGATTCCCTTTAAAAAGTGCTTGGCTTGAAATGGCTGTGCTGGGCAGAAGGTGAAGTTAAAGCAAGAGACAGCTAGTTCTGCCAACCTAAAAATACAGTCTAGTGTTAGTTTTACTTGTTGAAATAAATGTTTGGGTTTGAGTTATTTTAAACATTTAAGATAATTTAATCTAGCAGAAGTAAATATTAAAGCAGTCTTTGAATAAAAGGTGCAAAAAGTCAGTTTTATTAAGTTTTTGATGCTTTAGAGCCTGGATTTCTTGTTGTCACTCTTTCATTTTTTTCATTTAAGAAGGCAAATTAAGAAAATTTGTGCAAACTTGCTTTGTTTGGGGCTACTCTGCATTTTTCAGGAAGAAAGGGCCAAAACAATTTGTCCACTACTGGTGGGAAAAACTCGCACCCCATGCAGTCCCTGTGGTTCCTGTGTATATTCCAGTGCGACCGTGGTAAAACACCCTCTTTGTAACGATCAGATCTTGGATTTTTTTTCCCCCATTTTTGAAGAACAATGCATGCATTGCTCTGCCTGTCCAAACTGTTGGCAAGGACCTGATGATTTCTCCTCTTGTTTTTCAGCGCCAGTGCTAAGGCTGCCCCACTGAACATTAACAAAGTCTCCAACAGCTTACTGAATTTTGGCCGAAAACTCATTGCTCCAGCTATGGCTTCAGGCGGGGCTGGGGCCGCTCCTGCCGGCGGGAGCAGCTTTCCTCCCCCTGCAATGCCCATCAGGAGCGCAGTGGAAGCCCCCCAGCACCACCACCACCACCAGTCACAGCAGCAGAGGATGATGAAGTCCGAAAGCATGCCAGTTCAGCTGGGCAAAGGTAAAAGTGAAACGTGTGGCAGTGCCGCGGCAGGGGGAAGCTTTGTCATATGTCTTAAGGACTGAAGAAAGTCCTTTTCTTGACTTGAAACCCTTGGTGGGTACATATTTGGAGGAAACAGAAAACCCAAACTTTTTTTAAGCAGGACGTACAACAGCATATTTACAATGTAATGAAGAATTATATGTTATCTCAAGAATGTACAAGTCCTGTAGGAAGTTTTGAACCTTTTAAAAAATCTTAACCAGAAATTACATCACATACCAACAAACTACGACGTTACCATAAAAATTATCCAACTAATTTTTCAGTCTTTTAAATGCAACATATTTTTAACTGTAAGACTAATTTCTTAAAGGTTTTCTCAAGTTAAGGACACAAATCCCATGCATAACAATGTTAGCTAAATACAAATGAAAGAAGTTAGATCAATTACAGAGTGATTCTTAATAAATGAAGTACTATTTCTTTAGAATGTGTGGAGCTTATTTGAGAAGTTATTTGAACAATGACATGTATTTGGCTTTTAATAATTTGTGACGGCCCTCCGCGCTTTCTCTATTTAGTAAATACTACTTCTTTTTCTTAAATCTTTTTTTATATTTCTCAAGGGCAGTTTATTCAAACAACAAAGTCCCAAGCTCACCTTCGGCAGTTGTTTCCTATACGCTGTCACGCTCAAGGTGTGTTACTGCTTTGCATCCTCAGCCAGCCTGTGGCAGTGTGTTCTTTGCAAGGACTATGTAGAGTGACATGGTATCTGCTGCTTCTAGCAACTCATCCTAAGTAACGGTTTTAAGTTGGAGGGCTGGTGCTGGTTGCCCTGAACCATTATGTAGGATTGCATCATATTTTTCACCAGATTTGAAAGAGAAGGGAAATAACACTTTGTAGCTGAAGTTGGTGTTCTTTCTCTTTCCTGTGGCACCCATGGGGTCCAAAGTTAGTTCTTTCACGATGCATCGCATCCCCAGCAGACACTGAGGGAGCAGAATTGAAAGGTACAACCACTCTCTTGAAGCAGAGCGATACAGGCACTTCTGCAAGGGCCACTGCAGCTGCTTGGCAAAATCCAGGGGGGATGCAGCTTCATTCAGAATCGTAGAATAATCTCAGGAATTGCTCCAGCAAGGGTGTTACGATGCAAACGTGAAACTGAAACACAGTGAATCCTTGATGCAAATCCTGTACGCAACAATGGAAGTAAAATCAGGTGTGCAACGAAATTATTTCTACAATTTTGGAGGGGCTCTTTTGTTTGCTTTTCCAAAAAAGTTTTCCATAGATCCCTTATCACATTATTCTTTTTTTACCTTTTGGGTTGAAAAAAGGTCCTCGGGTCATTATTTCCTTTCCCTGCTTAATATAAAAAAAGTGTACAATTTGAAGCAACTTCTATAAGTGGAATCGACTGTAGCTTAATCTTGATCTAGCGGGTCAAGGATGACCCTGTTTACGCTTGTATGTGCCAACTAACATGCTGCATCATCCAGAAGTGCACCTGACACTTTCTGTACAAGAATCAGAATAAAAAATTGTAGTTATGTTTGGTCATTGTCATATATAGGCTGTGCCCATATTTCTGTATTGACAGGAATATGGAGATTTGGTGAAGTGATCAAGAAATTATGCAAATTTTTGACGTAGGGCACAAAGAATTTTCATGGTAAGAGGAAATAAAACATAATGCAATGCTTTGGTACCTGTAGCTTCCTGTCACCCTATTCTGTCTATCCATATTTGGATTACACTTGCAGAAGTAATTTAAAGGCAACAAAATGTAAATATACTTCTTTTTAATCAGTTGAGATGACAGTGAGTTTTGTTTTACATATTATCACCATGCTTGTTGTTCCAGACCTGTACAGTTATCAATATATCGCCTGTAGTTGGATAGACATTATAAATGACAGCAGCTAACTACATTTGCAAGTGCTGTAATTTGTATTTTTAAAGAGAAACACAAATAGCAAAGGAAATATAAAGTGTCTTAGAGGTTGCCCAGTGAAGTCTCTGTGAAGTAAGTTTAAATGTAGAAATAGCTTAGCAAAAAAATATATCCGTATTTGTAATGACACTGTGGCAGAGACAGAGGAAAAAGACCCTTTTGGAGCATGCAGACTCCTTTGTAAACAACTCTGCACCATCTCCATCTCACCTTAAAAGTGAGAATAAGTCTTTCCACTTCTCTGCAGAAGGATGGTATCACCACCTCAAGAAAGTGGTGTACAGCATCTCCAGTGCCTGAGGGCACTCCCCACAGCTACAAGAAGTTGCAGGTACTTCTATACCAGACACTAAGATCTAGGATTTAGAATATATCCATACCCTGCGAAGCTCTCATTCCACTCCTGTTTGTGCTGACCTTTTTTCATGCCTTTTTACTTTCTGCACTGGCTTTTTTCAAACTCTGGATTCAGTTCTGGCTATTTGGTGTGGTTTGTAACTACAAGGCTCCCAGGTTACTGACTAGTTGTCACTAATTGTCTTACGTTCCTGATCTTCACTGTTTTCAGCTCTCCTCAACCTCCTGGAGCTTGTTCATTTAGCTGAGGTAGGCAGAGGCATGGATTTAGGATTTAAATTGATAGACATTTGCACTTCCAGCTGATCTAACGCTCACAGATGCTCAGTTGGACAGTATAACAGACCAAAGTGCTGTAAATCTGATAGGCATGAAGTCATGAGTTATCCGTTTTTCTCGTATTGTATTAGTCCTTTCAGGTTTTGAATGCTCAAGTAGTGTTGATAATTTAAATTGATACATAGAGGGTTATAAATTTGAAGAGATTAAATTAATTGCCTTATCCACTTTTTTATTAAGTGTGAAGAAGTCCTTGGTAACAAAATGTCTTGCAGGACTGGCAAAATAATCCTATCCCAGCTTTAACAGCTCTGTTTCGACAGTTACCACTCACAAACCAGCAGCAATGACAGGTGTCATTCGTGCTGCCACCTCCAGGGGTAGCTTGTGCTGTACTCTAGATGAGGGATGGTTGGTTTACATAATCGATAGTGATTATTTCTCACTCCAAAGGGTTGGTACTTGCTGAACTTCCTCCAGAAAACACACATATAATTTAGATAACATAAACAGAAAACCAGCAGACTAATATTAAAAAAAAAAAGAAACATAATTGCAAGCCTCTAATTCCAGATGAGTCTTCAGCATTACAAATCACAGTTGAACAAAGTTATCCAGACACCTAATTGGAAATTCAGTTCCTCCTAATAATATATTAATCCCATTCAGCCTGTCCTCAGCACAGAAGAAGATCGGGCATCGTTACTGATTACTTATGCAAGGTAGACTGCTAGTAGAAAAGGGATTAAAATATTCACTTGATCCTACACAATGAAGGAATTGGCACAGAGATTGAATTCAAATCTTGAGTTCATTGGATTGTTAGTTGAGTTCATTGCCTTGAAAGACAAAAATATTGATAATAAAAAATATAATAGAAAAATGTGGAAAAAAAGCAGAATTATTGCTCTTTGTGTTCCACTGGATTCTTGAGTTTCAGAAAATGGATACTCTTTGATTACCAAATGGCGGTGTGTTGCCAGAAAAAAAGCATTTCTCTTACCCTTCTTCCCTGGTAGTGCCAGATGCAGTTTTCCTTCTAGGTCCTTTCAACACTGAAACCCAAAAGGCTTTTGATTCAAATGCGGCTTTATCACAAGGACACTTTAGAGGACCAGTTTGAAGATGAAGTTCTGCCAAAACTGTGATCAGCTATTTAAAGAGTTTCCAGACTAGTGTTTGTTTTTATGAGTTGATACTTCTGCCATATTTATTGTAACACAAACAGAATTTCCACAGTCACTGAGTATGCCCTAAAGAAATGATCTCCATATTTAGAATTATTTATGAACTGTGTCTAGAAAATGAGTATGCTTTTTCAGAAGGAAAAAGAAGTAGTCCTTACTGATAGCAGAACTGAATAGAAATCAAAGGAATAAAACACTGATTAACAAATGCTTTTTTTCCTTTTAAAAAAACGTATACATATTCTTAGGCAATTATGGAATTTTATTGACAGTAAAAATGTGATGCTCCCAAACTAGCGGAATGACACTGTCAGCGTGAAGTACCAGAAGCAAAATGGGTTTGATTGTTTGTTTTCATTTAGATTTTGATACAAATGAGTCTCTTAAAAACACTGCTTTTTCGCAGGTGTCTGAATGCGGCATATAATGCACTGATTATTAAAACTTCCCATTTCCTTTTGCCTGCTCTTACAACGCCCTCTTACAATGTCGTTTTGTGTTCAAAGCAGGGTCTTGCCAGCTAAAAACCCCAACGTTGCAGCTCTTTACGTCGGTGACATTTGTTGGGGAAACCTTCTAACGCTGCTGTTTGTTTACCAGGCGAGGCAGGCGCAGGCAGCGATGCTGCGGTGCCGGGCCCCGGGCAGCATCCCCCTGCCCTCCCAGGTACGGCTGCTGCGGCGACTGCGGGTCGTTCTTGTGCCTGCAAGCGTTACCCTCCGGCTGCCCAGCCACCCCCATGGGTTTTTCCATGCGTGGCATCTCCATTCACCGCCATTGTCCATCCACCGAGTGGCACTGTTGTGTAGAGAGAAAAAAGCGGCTTCACCTCATCGCTCGCTGCCTGTGCCGTGTGTGGCCACGTTCGCTGTACGCCAGCGTCCGCCTTTGTTAAAAACGTGGTTTTGCCTTGTATGTGTAATCCATTCCACACTTGGGCATGTGGGGCGATTCGGCCGTCAGTGCCTCGTTTAGTTGCGTTACTTCCCTGTTGTTACATTTGAGGCAGGTTTTTTGAGCTGAACATCTACTTTAAAGCTCTCGACTAAAGAGGAGCTTACCTGCCTGGACCTGAAATAATAAGTATATGGATTTGTGTGATGAGGTGGATTGAATAAATTTTAAAAGTCCTGGAAGCCTTTGTTCCAATTTCAGTGTAGGAGAAAAAGGGAAACTAATTTATCCAAAGTTTAAAAGTTTTATAAAACTCATATCATTCTTTTTGCAAATTTTAATACTCCACATCCTGACTATGGCAAATACAGAGTAATAGATGAGCAGTTTGGAATGGTTTTGAATTATAGATCGTGCCTTACTTCTGTTCTTCTTGGTGTCTTTGTCCTTGCCCTCCTTATAACTATGAAAGCTATTCTTTTCCTCTGCCAAACAGAATGAGCTATCAGTTTTGGATGCCTTTTGTGCGTCTTCCTCTGATTTTTCATATATTTTGGTAGAGACATCCAAAGTTCATGGGTATCTCCCCTATAACTCAATTCAAAGTTCAGAAGACCTGAAGCTTGCTTTTCTTTCATTGTAGAACTTCTCCACTCCTCTCGTCGTCATCTTTTACTTTATTATAAGTCCTTATTATCCATCACATTACATTTAAACGTTCCTCCTTCTTTTCAAGACATTGCATGTCTCCACCCTCTGCCCTGCCCGCAACACCAACGGTTCGGTCCCTTTTCCCACTACCACATCCGTGTATTTTCTGAATGGTTTTGAGACAGAACGTTTGTCACCCGGGGGTCAGCCCCAGTATCGTTAGCAACAGGCAAGTAGTGAGCCATGTAGAAGCCAGCACATGGAGGTAACGCTGCTCCTTTTTGCCTCAGAAGTGGGTGTATTTTTAGTACATAAAATCCCGTGCATCACTATTGTGAACTATTTATGCGTTTTAGTGTGCACATATATATTTTTGAGACATCCTACGCAGTAATGTATTCTGACTACTGCTTTCACCAGGGATGCTCAGCTATTTGTTCTGTGTCCCTCGTAAGCATTTATTTGATTTCCATGCTTGGAGTTTCTTCAGCCTGTTTATATAGACTTTAGGACCTTCTGGTGTATGCTTAGATGGTCAGAGATTAGATTTCTGTAATCTCCTTTTAAGGAGGCATAATGTATTTATCTGAGATTGATAGAATAAGCAGAGGAAAATAAGAGTTTTGATTTAGTGATGTTCTCAGGTTGCTGATTAAGCTGCTAAAGAAGAAGATGAGTTTGGTTATTTATTAACTGTACTTTATTGCATCACTTTATACATGGAGGATAAGAATTCTGTTGGGTTTTTTTTTTTTGCTTTTTTTTTCTGAGGAATAATCCAAAATTAGAAGCTGTCTCGAATGACCTTCTCATTAAGCTATTGAGTAAGGAGAATGTACCACACTGCTTATTAAAAGAGATGCGGAATCAGTAAGACACACAACAGAGAAGACAGAAACGGCATTTTGTGTAATCCTCCCAAGATCCTGAAATCTCTGCACTGGTGCTGCAGTGTTATTTCCAAAGTTTCATGAGGGTTGTTAATGGCTCAGAAATTGGTGCACACATATCATGCACACACATGAAAGACATCAAAAGCATCATGGTGACTTCAGTCAACTGCTCTTCCAGCAGTTCTGTGTTGGCAAAATGATAGGTGGCTTTTTTGTTACAGTAGGGCAAACATGTATGATTGGTGTGACTTGTCTTTCAGCTTTCTTATTTGCAGTTGTAAAAATGATGACTCCTCTGGAAATCAGAAAAGCATATTACCATCCAAGAACTCTGCTTTATGACTTGCAACACATTGTAATTATTCATAGGTGCTGTTCTTTCTGTCTTGCTTAATTTTTAATCGCATCCCCAAATAATCCATGTCACAGTGCTGTTCACAGTGTTGGAGTCAGAATAAAAATTTAGTGTTTCCTGCTGATTTCTCAGATTTGCTTATTCATGCAGAAGGATTAGGTGCATCCTAAGCTTTTTTCTTACCTGGATATAAAACATACAGAAATAGCATTCTTACCACTTCTGGTTTACTGCATCTCTATCTTAGTTTCATTACATCTTGTTTTGCTTTTATTTTTCATCTTCATTATACTTTATAGTCCATAAGAACCAGGTTAGTCTGGTTCAAAGCTATTGATGTTATTTGAGCAAATTCTATTTTAGGACAGTTGTATTGTTCTGTCGGCAAAATCCCAGCTATACATATTTCTTCTCTTGTGTGGTTATGCATGAAGTTGCATATTCCATTCCTCTGAACTGTGATCCATCTTTTGAAGTGTAGCTCTTTAGTAAGCAAAGCAGTGGCCATAAGGATCGTTCGCTGTCTTTTCAATTTCCTATTATATTTTGGACTTTTTTTCCTTAGAGCTGAAAGTCAGAATATAAAAAAAAAAATCCTCTACAAGCCATTTTTCCTTCATTTTACCAATCTGTATTATTTCATGTGCATGGGTTCCTCAAATATATTTAAGGTATCCCTCTCTCATTGTTATCTATGAAATTTTACCACATAATCTGCTTATTTGCAGGTGAAGTGGGTTAAGCGCAGGTCATGCAGTGGAGGAGTATGTGAAAAACATTCATTGCTCCTTGTTTAACTTTTTGGTTTTTGTTTTTTTTAATCTTAATCCTATGTGGAAGATATCTTCTTATTACTAGGATGGGAAAGAGAACCCATTTAGTCTGATTTATACATAATAAAATATTTTTTCATTGTACTTTACTCTGACTACCAAATAGATTTTTTTATGTTTGCCATTTATATTGGCTGCTCTGGTTTAGCTGTGTGAATTTCTTTTATTTGCTAAAATATGTAATTTCATCTGTTCCAAAACTATTTTTAAGTTTTACCTACTGTAAAACCGCACTTCCATTGTAAATTGCCACTGTGAAATGCATAAAAAGTCATCTTCTTACATAAAGGCAACTGTAAGGATAATGGTGTTGCCAAGTGACATGATTTTATCCTAAAATTAGAAATCTTTTTAAAAGTTCCTTGTGACTGAATTATTTCTGCTGTTTTCTGTGCAGTGTTTTTTCCTCTTCCACCTCTAGAATTATTTACAGAATTGGAGATTCATGTTCACCCAATGAATGCATATCCCATTTTTCTATAAAATGCGAAAGCAAAAGTTAAGTGAGATCTGCAGCCTCCATCTCCTGCACTTTAAGGAAGCTGTTCAGACTAAGTGGTAGGTAGTAAGTGACTGGAGGAGGGCTGGGAAAGACAGAAAAATGCAGTTGAATGAAATTGGTGGGAAGGAAAGAATATATAAAGGAAAAAATTGGAATAAGGAAGTTGCAGAAACAGAAGAGGCTATGTGGAGAGGCCAGACAAAGGAAGGTCAGCAGGAGTATGAGAAGCAGGACATAAAATATAGGAGGGTAATGGGAGAGATGAGCAAAATAAGGCAGCAGAGGATGAAGGACAAGGTGGAAAGCAGTTTATATGCCTATTTTCTTCCAGAAAATGTTGAGAATATTAAACTCAGATCCTTTCTTGGGTTTTGTCCTTTTTGGTCTGTTTTGTCACATGTGATATTTTATTCTTTGCTAGTTCAGTCTCTTTGCAATTAACAGTGTTCTTCCTAAGAGGACATTTTAAATAGATCTGTATTTATTCCCTTAAGAAAACGTGAATTGCTGGTTTCGTGTAGCTGTGGCTGTGCAATATATGCTGCGCAGGTCAAACACCGCAGGGAACTTGGCTCCTGCTTTGTCTCCCCCCGGCAGGTGGCCAAGCGTGGCACTGCTGACTTCCACACCGCTCCCAGGGCAGTTACCATTCTAGATCTTAAATCATAGAACTAAGATGCTTCTCTGTGAGTAGGTTTTGCTGGTTGTTTCCTTTTGTTTAAAATGTTTGATCTCAACAGAGCTGGTCTCCTTTTATATCTAAATCTGAATGTCTCTCTGTATTTTCTGCAGCCTTTTCTGCCTCTTATTTTCTTTCATTTCTTTGTCTTTTAGTTTTCTTCTATTTCTCTAGAAACCCGTATCATGGGGGAAGACCGCAGCACATAATGAAGGGGACTAACCCATTCCAGAAAAGGAGTTAGTTCTTTAATTTCAGAATTGGTGGTGCATCCACAATGAGAAAATACTAAATACCTTGTAATGTCTGTGCAATAATATGTGGCATATCTGGGAGCAAAACTGGCGGAGAGGGTGGAAGCAGCTCAGAGCAAAGAAGGATGAACCACTGTCATCTGCAAGGGAGGTGGTTTCAAATTCGATCACAACCTTCTAAAGGAGATGAAGCTGCACCTGTGACATCTTAATGATTTTGTTTCAGAGGATCATTCTTGATGCTATAGATGGTAGCATGAAAAGTACACCAAAAACAAAGGAAAGGAAAAATGGAGAACGTAAACAGACTCATCAGAATAGTTGACAAAACAAGAAAAGGGAAGAATTCTAGAGCTTTAGTTTTACATGCTATTTTACTTTTTTTCAGAATGGAAAATTCTAGAATTGCATTGGGTCACTCTGGATTGACTTCCTCATACACATAATAGAAAGGTTTTTTAAAACTAGCATCTGTCCTAATGCAACATTTTCTTAATGAAAGTTAATGAAAAATGACATGTAATTGGTTTTTTTTTCATCTGGCGCTAATCAAAGTAAAATTTTAAGTTAAATATTTCAAAACACCTTATGGGCCTCAACTGGAAGAAATGGTCCTTATCAAAGATTGCCTGACTGCATACAATGTCATGGTGAGACAGCCCAGGCATCTACCAAGATGTCTTTGCTATGACAACATTAGATTCCTTTGAAAAGCTGCATGAAATGGCAATAAGTAACTATTGAGTAGACTTCATCAAAATGTCTGTTCAGTGGAGATAGATAGCCTTAAAATTTGAAGCAAGAGGACTTGCATTCTTTCCCGAACTTAGTTTACTTTTCCTATTTTAAGTCTAGACATTGTCATCTAGATGTTCAGTGTCCAACCGATTCCTGGAATCTGATGTTCTTGTTCTTAGCTTTCTTTGCTGAGTTTTATAGGTTTTTTGTTGAGAGAAAAAGGATTTCCTTTGCAGTGTTTGATGACATCAGATTTTTTTTTTATTATGAGATGGTACTTTTACTCATTATGATGCACAAGGAAGAGAAGGTCCTCAGTCTGGAAATAATAGGGTATAGATAGATAGATAGATATTGTTTAGCATATATATATATACACACACTAGATAGATAGTGTGTGTTTGTGTCTATATCTATCTATACACTAAGTTTTTGTATTTTTCTGTCATACAAAAATTTAAGTTCCATGTATGTCAGAATAGTCTTTCAATCTCACAGTGCATGCTGATACACTTCAACATTTCATTCTGTGTTGAGCTATCGGTGAATCTCAGTGAATGTCAATTAAGAGGAGGAAGTATTTACAAAGAAAAGAAACTGCCCATTGATTAATCCTTTTGTCAATTTATACTTGCTTTGCAGGCCAAAGTTCAAAAAACATCAGTTCATCTCCAAGCATAGAGAGCTTGTCTGGAGGACGTGAATTTACAGGATCTCCACCTTTGTCTGCATCAAAAAAGGATTCCTTTTTCAGTACAATCTCCCGCTCCCGTTCCCAAAGCAAAACTATGAGCAGGAAAGAGTCGGTGGGTTCTTTAACTTTTTACGCTATTTTAGTGTCACACTGCATTACTTGTTAGAGGCAATAATTTCTCCCATTCATTAAGCACTTGCACTTGGAAATGTTTCCCTAAGCACACAGTAATGGCAAGAGCAGGAATAAGCTATTTGAACTGTTTCTGTTGAGTAACATCTCCATTATGGCTTCCATCCCATAATCCTACCTGAATTGAAACTGTGAAAGGACCTGTTGCCTCCGAGAAAGAGGAGAGAAGTCCTGTAAGTTTATTTGCTTTGTTAGACTTTTGGTGTAGTCCTGCAGTTAATAAACAGTTCGGTGGGAAGCACGAATGCTCAGCAGATCCAAACATGTCCATCTGTTGTCCCTGCAATTCCTTTATACATCAGAGGTTTCCCAGTGTCTGTAGCATCTGTAGTCTTCAGTCACAGTTCTATTTCTTGCACAGCTCTGACCTTCCATTTGGCCACAAGAAACTATTATTTAAACAGATTGTTCTCATCCAGGAAAGTCAGCCCTTATCATGGGTGTGTTCCAAAGAAATTCTCATGCCATCGAAGATATTTTAGGAGCATTACTTTGATAAACCTCATACGCTGTGGAGCAGGAGGATTCTTGTTTATTTTATATACATGTTTCCCATTGTCTTTCTGCTGATTAGAAACTAGTTACATAGTAGATGGAAAAAAATGTATTTTTTGTAAGGTGAAGACATAGTGGTTTTCTCCATTCCATTTTCACGAATGTATGTTCATGTAACTTCCTACTGATTTCAATAAATAGGAATTGTAATAGCAATATTGCTATATTTCAGCATTCTTCAGGTGTTCCAAGCTAAATATTGTGCAGTAATTTAATCTGAACATCTCAGCATTTTTGTCTGTAAACAGCAGAATCTTTATTAATAGTCACATCATATATTCAATTTGATATTTAAAATCTTCTAATGAAATGCACGACTTTGCGCAACTGTCTTCAGTTTTTGTTACTGAAGAGAGGGTTTAACTCTTGTTCCACATGCTTTAATGTTTTCTAAAGCAAAGCTGTGTTTTGTGGTTAGTCAACAAGAAGCTATAATTTTGGTTTGTGTCCATTTAAGACATATTGAATTGAATTTAAAGCTAAAATAACAACTTAATATCTCTCTGCTTGTCCTCATGAGTTGAAGAAAAATAAATATACCAATATTGAACGTTCCTTTTTATGTGGTTTAAAAAGGTTTAAATCCAGCTTTCATTTGCAGCTTTTGTCCAGGCCAGAACTTGGAGTTTTTGCATTAGTAAAGTTTAAGAATAATTCCTCCCTAGTTCTGTAAGAGAATCATAGAATAATTTGCCATTATAATATTCATACTCAGTTAGAATCCATTAACGATTAACATGTTTTTCAGGTAAATAATTTCCCAAATCTGTGGTATTTTATTAATTTTTTTCAAGGATTGTGGACAAAGAAGTATTCATTGGAACAGATTTGTAGTCCTTATGATAATTTTCAGTAGATTGGTAATTGTGATAAGCTAAGCAGAGCATAAATTTTCAGAAGAAATCTTTGAACAGTGATATATAATTTATATTATAGTATTTTATGATTAAATAGCTGGAAAAGGTTTTAGGCTACCAAAATCTATTTCCTTGTGTTCAGTTTTTGACTGACCTTTACTATCGGGAAACGGAATTTGTAGCAGCTCCAAGAGGAAAAGGTTTGTTTAAATCTGTTCTCTATTGCTCAAGACAATGTTTGGTTTTTGTTTTCCTGTGAATTTCATGATACCTCATTTTCCACGTAGAGAAGAAATCCCCAAAGAGCTCATCCTGAGGTCCGAAAATAATTGCATCAGAATTCTCCAATCTTACAGTTCCTTCATTTACAGCTGTTTGCTGGAGGCAAAAGAAGTCTTGAAAACACAGAAGATTCGCATCTTTGTTTTATTTATAAAGCTGAACTGTTTTACATTTTTACTCTAGTAATTATAACAGATTATGTTGTTAAGTATTGAGGAAATCACCTTTGTTGAAACATGGCCACACATCAATCACTTTATAAAAAGATGGTTTTAAAATCAGTCATACTCGGTGTAACGGATGAAAGAGAATCCATTTCCCCTTCATCTTTGTGCTTCTCATTAATGCCCTTCCCAAGCAAGGTGGAAATGGAATGCATACATAAAAATATGTCCTTCAACAGGGAGGTAAAAGAAGTGATTTTCACAGACCAGAGGACATTACTGTAACATTGTCATGTCATGAACAGGAATGTCATCATCGCAGGTCACACCTGGAGTGCTATGTCCAGTTCTGGGCTCCCCAGTACAAGACAGATACGGACATACTGGAGAGAGTCGAGCAAAGGGCCACAAAGGTGATGAAGGGACTGTGGCACTTCTCCTCTGAGGAAAGGCTGAGAGAGCTGGGACTGCTCAGCCCGGTCTCAGGGGGATCTTATCTGTGTGTAAATACCTGAAGGGAGGGTGCAAAGAGGACGGAGCCAGGCTCTTTTCAGTGGTGCCCTGCGAGAGGACCAGAGGCAGTGGGCACAAACGGAAACAGAGGAGGCTCCATCTGAACGTCAGGAAACATTTTTTTACTGTGAGGGTGACTAAGCAGTGGCACAGGTTGCCCAAGGAGGTTATGAAGTCTCCATCCTTGGAGATGTTCAAAACCTCTCTGAACACGGTCCTGGGCAGCCTGCTCTAGGTGGCCCTGCTTGAGCAGGGGGTTGAACAAGATGAGTTCAGAGGTGCTTTACAACCTCAACCATTCTGGGATTCTGTGACGAGATAAACTGGAATGTGGCTTGTCTAAATTCTTTCTTTCCCAAAGCTGACCCAACAAGTTGGGCTTTCTCTGGGAGGGTTGTGGGCAAAATTGATACTTAACTTGATTCATTGCCTCCAGGATGTGTCCATTTCTCATATTTAGGACTTCTTAAGGTAGTAACATTTGTGTTATATTTAGTCTTCTAGATCTTTTTTTCCTCTCAATGCAAAGATCAATGGAATGACTTCTTTACTGCTGTTGTCAGAAACAGATGTCCCCATTTTATTTAGGTAAGGAAGTGAATCTACAGCCTCAGGGCTGAATGCACAATATCAGATCGTGTTTTGGCAACCCATGGCAGCCTGATGTTTTTCACATTACTGCTGAGTGGCACTCAGCTGTATGTTAACATGAGGCCTACCAAATGTGTTTGAAAGTCTGTTTTGTGCTCAGTAGTGAGATTATTCCTTACCCCTTTATATAGTTTGCCGCTTTCTGACAGGGATTACTTAGGATGCAGTTTCTGGAGCTGTCTTCCCATAAACAAGAACAGGAGCTTTTAATATATAATGCACTCCAGTGCATTATATCTTCTGGCTGGGTCAGTCTTGCTGGAATAAAGTCCTAGAAAATTTTCTTTCATAGCCTGCTTACTGCCCTCTCCTTTTCGGCAGAGTTGGGAAATTGGGTGCATTTGTGGTCCATTTATTTCTCATTATGTTTCATTTGCATCTCCAGCAACCGTTAAGAACAGTCTACCCCTCTTTTTGGCAAATAGCAAAGCTGCTTAGACGTTGATTCTGGCAAATATGGTTGGCTGGTCTCAGTTTCTGGCAGAATATTCTGTAAATTGCTTTCAGCCATAGAGATGTGCCAGACAGGGGACTTTTGATTCAAACAGTATAAACATTTTTAAAACTTTCATTAAAACACAGGAGAAAGATGGTTTTGACTGTAAAGGAAGTTTTGATTTGGAGAAACTGTATATTTTAATAAGTAAATTTCTACATAAAAGGTTTCAAGTTAAGAAAAATCAAATTATACATTTGGAAGATATGTTAGCTAACAAATTCCCAAGAAGGAAGTTGGGAAATAACTTTTTCCCCCCAGGGAAAATCTGGAGCAGTTTATTTTCATTACCAAAACAATTTACAAACATGGTCAATCAGAATCCTAATTTCTTATAAAAAAAATATCCTGAGCAAAAGCATCATGCTGGTATTGATTGCACGGGCTTTTTAATTACATCAACTTTGACAACATGTTGTCCGCACAAGCAGGTGTAAACAACTATTACTGTCTGTGATTTGCATAGCTAGTCTGACTGATTTGAAGTTAGTTATGAGAATCCATACAGGTTAGAAAATTAATGTATACTATTATTTTCAATTAAATAGGCATCTGCTCTGCTGATTTAGGAACCTGATTTTAAGCATCCAAACTTGACAGTTTTGCTCAAGTAGAAGCCGTATACAAAAATCAAAGAGGTAATAAAATAAATACTAGACAACCACACAATAAAAGTCATGCATGCAAAAATTCCTTTGAAGAAGAGCATAGCATGCCTTTTGTGCATGGTACACATCTTGGAGACTTTTTTTATTCCCATATATCTTTTCTCTGACGAAGATTTTTTAAATCTTTAAAAGGTTTTGAGCAAAATCCTTTTCAGTCCATACTTACCAATGCCAAACATTTATTTGGAAATACAAGTGCTATGATGAAATGTCCTTTTTTAGTTAAGCATCATAAAATGTGCCCAGAATAAGTTAGCATCTGTGTACAACAGCCAATTCCTTGATCGGTATGTTGGATTTGTTAGGCCTAAAGTTAAAGACATGATGCTTGTTCTCAGTGCCATTAAGTTTAACAAACTTCAGTGCTTTTACATTTAATTGCAGTTAATACCAGAGGACACTTGTCTTCCTTATTCTGATGTGCTAGGCCAATTCAGACACCTGAAAAATGCAATTTATTTAGTACTTCAGTGCTTGTCTAATTTTAGGGATAGATGAAAAGAACATTAAATCTGAGATGCTGCCAGGTCGCGTGAACAGAGTTCATAGAAAAACCTCTGAGATATTTTGGAAGTGTGATCCTTTTCTCCGTTGCCTTCCTCAGGCTCCCACAACATGCTGTAACTCAAATGAAAGAGCTGAAAACAGTACGAGAAAAAATAAGCTGCCTTTTCAAGTTTTTTATTAGAAATACTTGCAAGTTTCATATAATTTAGTAAAACGACAGCTGTATGCATGAGTGGCAGCTTTGAATCCTAACACTCCTTGTCTTTTTTGGAGTGATTCATTTCAAGGAAAAGAAACTGTACTGTGATAAAAACAGGAAGTTAATTGCTTAGAAAAAAAGATGAATAAAAACCCAAGTGGCTCTGCAGTGCTTTTTCTGTCATATTATGAGCAATAAACATGTATACAGAACAGATCTGTGGGGCCATTTGGAAGATTTTAAAAATGTCAATGTAAACTGTTGTCTTTCTCTGGTACAAGAGATTCAGATACATGCAGCTCAGTTATACTTGCCAGTAACTTCTGCACAGGAGCAAATTAGAACGATATCGTTTGAAAGAAGGCAGTAAGAACTTTTAAAATTATTGGGCAGCCCTTTAAAACTGTCAGGGAGAATTTAAAAAATACCAAACTCATGAATGAATGAGACTATCAGCAATGTTTACAAAAGGATCGAAGTGACTTGGGAGCCAAGGGGTGTGATCCTTCACTCCACAGCAATCACGTTACCAGCAGCAGGTACAGGGCTTGCTCTGTGCATCCTCTTCCCATACATTAATTGTGAAGTTAATGTTTCAGCATCCCAGTGGCAAAGGAAAATATATCTGAGGATCTGTGTTGCTGGTTTGAGCTACCCTTTTTCCCTTTTCAGTGGAAATCTCATCCCTTCATCCTGCTCTTTTAAGATAACACCACAAAATTACTGTCTATTTCTGTGAAGAGCTGAGAAACCTGCACTGAACTCTCAACAAAAACATGGAGGTGGATGAGAAACATCGCTCTAAATCGAGCTATTGTTTTAGCTGGGGTTTTTTGGAGCAGAAAGGGTTTCTGTGTTTGGAAGATTTTTTTCCCACTGAAGTAAATTGTAGGTGTGTGCTTAATAGCTTGATTCTTATTTTTGTCTGTGTTTGGTTAAATCAAATTATTCCCTATAGAAACAACAAAACTTGTACTTCTATTCTTTTAACAATGTGGTATAAATGGTGTATATTTACAGTCCCTTCATAATCACTATACTTAAGTTTTACCCTCCTTAAACTCTGAACAATGTAATCAGAGATTCTAAAAACCCAAAATAATAAGATCCTGCTCTGGTCTGCATCCTCAGTCGTGTTAGGAATCATATCGAAGGTCAAATACATCCAGCCTCAACAGAGAAGGGCTTAGTGAAATTTCTTTGCAACTGATGCTTAAAAAAAATTTAGCTGAGTTAAAAAAGGGTATACTTTGAGAGTCCTTCATAAAGGACTGTGTGTATGTTGAACTGTGTGTATATTAAATTGCTTATTCAGGCAGCACAATTAAGAAGCATAATTACATAAGTATATCACTCGTAATCAACCACTTCAATAACATTCAACTAAATACTTTAATAATGTAATATTGAAGCATGGAGCATGAACTTTATTCATTGCAGAATATCTATATATTAATCATGCCACATCCATATTCATATGCATTCAAGAATACTTACCGCATTGTTTTCAGAGAGCTCAAAAATCATAAAATGGTGGGGCTTTTTCCCCTGCTCACATTTCTCTTACATTTGCCACAGTGGGCTTATGCAGACTTAAAGGCCAGCAGTGTGTGTACCAGATAGACAGAAGGTCCGTCAGATGAGATACTGAAACATAATGGAGGAAATAACAGGATTCTTTTTTGTGTTTGTTTATAGCTATTTCCAAAATACTTACAGTCATATCATCTAAATTAATAGCTCAGTTTTATTATTTATGAAGAGATATTCCAATATGATTAAGTCAACAATGTCAACAGCAGAACTTAGAGAAACCTTTCATCAGCATTTCTGTTCAAAGGCATAATTCTGTTACCCTACAGCTCTTTCTGTTCTTATCTATTCCCTTACCGAGTGAACTACTACCAGTTTTCTCAGTCGTTCAGTGCCTACCCATCCACAATCAGTTATGCACAATTTTTGCATTCCATAGATCTTTCAGCTTTTTGTGGTTTTTGTTTTTCAACTGTCTCTCAGCAGTCCCGTAGTGCAGTACCAGCAGGTGGACTTGTGCAGACAGCAGGTAGATAAGTCTCGCATGGCTTATGTCTGCTTGAAAAAGAGGTTTCTTTCCACCCCTACTTTCTTCGTCTCTAGGTAAGAGCTTCCTCCATTATTCATATATATCCTTCTCCATCTTCCTGCTAAGGAGAGATTATCTGAGCATGGGAGTGGAGTATTTTTAAGATGAAAATACAGCCAGGTTAGATGAAAACAAGTCCTGCTTGAGCTCCAGTAGCACAGTTGCTGGTTTCTAGCTCTGTGACAGTCAGGCTGGTGCACCTGGAAGCTGTTCCAGTAATAGGTTTGACAGTGGGAGCTGCTTTGGAAAATGTCCAAGCCTGTGGTCCTTTGCCACTAACGCCTGCAGGCAAGGTGGGACGTGGCAAACTAAGCTGACTCCAACAGCACGACACTGGCAAATTGACTTTGAACTGCTTAATATGGAAATTCAACAGCAGGACCTGGTGTTTAGAAGCTGTGAGCCAGAGTTTCAGCTATTTTCAGGATTTTAATTGAAATGAAATGGATCTGTCAGGGGGCTAGGGAGATCTTCTGAGGCTCCATCTTTCACTTTCTTCCAAATGTCACTATATGTAAATATTTTTAGCTTTGTTTCAAGAGACAGTAAATCAAATAAATATAGTTATACATCAACACAATGAAACAGATAATTTGCCTCAAAGTCACTAATTTTCTTAGTAGAGATTATAAACAAATATCAATTATAAATAAATATTTTTTACCTTGCTGCCCTCATAAAACTAGAGGGCAAGGAAGAAGGACAGAGAGTTATTCTCATTCGGAAGAAGAGGAGAAATAGCTGACCACAAATTCTTACTTCTTATATTTCAGAAAAGCTATAGATACATAAAAATACACATTTATATATATTTATTTCACCCATTTTCAAATTTTAAAAGTAAGAAAAAAGAGTAAGAAAAACATTATTTTTCTTGCATTTAAAAAGCATGGGTGTCTCTGAACAATGCTAACTCTAGAGTGTTGGAAATTGGAATGTTGGGAGAGAGAGTTCCTGGGTGATTGTCTATCCTGAATCAGAGTTGCAACCCTTTCAGTTTTGTTGAGTTTTGTTCACTGTTTTGTGGTTTGTTTTCTTAAGTACAGAAAGGCTGTACTTTTTATTTATTCATTTAATCCTTTACCAATAATCTATTCTTTCTGTTTACACGTGCATAGCATGGGAAAGCATTGCGCGGTGCCATCCCTTTCTGTGTTTGTTACTGAAACTACACAGAGGAAGTCAGGATTGTACTAATGCCCGAAAATATGTGCCTTTGCAGGTGAATGCCTTCTAGCGTTTCAATTTATTGGCAAATTTGTCTTGGCCTCATCCTAGTTGAACATTTTTATCTGTATTATAAAATTCCTTACTTGTTTTTAATCAGAGCCCTCTGAAGCAAATAATTTAATATTTTTTTGCAGTATTGGTACATAACATGATGAACTACCCCACCATTTCCTTTATTAATCTGACAGAAAGCCTGTTTTTGCTTTAGGATCCAGATCTAGGAAAGCACTGAAATAATGTAGCTATCAGCAAGTATGAAGTCCTATTTGCTACTCTGGGCAACTATGCCTGCTAGCACTACACAGTGAAATGAAGAGACTGTTTAAATAAAAGAATAGCAAAAGGAAAGAAAGACATTCCCACTTAAGCTACCTCATACCATCCTGTTATTGTAGAAGCAGTCTGAGTTAAAATGGTGTCAGACAAAAACATGAGCAGGAATTAAAATTCTGTGAAAGAAAAACATGACTCAAGTTCACTGTGTATGCAGTCCAAAGGAACAAGATATATGTTTGTAGGCTTTTTTCTGAAAATACTTAATAGTGCTTAAAATGTTTAACATTGCTAAAAGTATATTCAAAATAATAAAGAACTGGCAGTTGTGAAGATGTGAAGAACACAAAACATGAGTAAGGTATATTTGGAAATACATTAAGCATGGGGTTACCCCAGCTAGAACAGGGACACAGACATATTGGCAGGTAATGGTTCAGCACAGGAAATCAGTACATAACCTCTACTTCTGCAGGAATTAATACCCAAAGGCAGTATCTGACCTTCTTTGTGTCCTCCAAGGGTAATATATTAATGTCTGAAATAATTCCAGTTTGTGCAAACATTTCACAAGTAGCAAAATTGTCAACGTAAAAGTGACAATATATATTCCATCCCTGATTCTGATGTGCTTGATGAACTTGCATCTAATCATTTCATAGCCCCTTCCACGTAGAAGAAACTTTCTATGAACATCTGCAAAGCAAATGCCTTACGAAAACTCTCCCAAAAATTCCACCTTTCCATTGACAACAGTTTGGTTGCTAACATGCCGAAGCCATGTCTATAAGACTGACTAATATAGCCATATTGTTTCCATGTCCTCCCCATATGTGTGCCTGTAGCCATCTGTTGTCTCTTGGCTTACACTGTTAAGTCCTTTAGAGAAGGAAGGTTTTTTTTCTTTATGTTTGTACAGCACCCAGCAGAGCGAGGTCTTGGTCCTGATGAGGGCCCATGAGTTATACAATTAAATAATAAATAAGTTAAATTAGTAAATTAAATAAATCAAAATTTTGTTTTAAATTCCACTGTATGTAATTCATTGTTCAAAAACAGTGGTTTATGGTTTAAATGATGGCATATGCTGTAGACTGTTCTGTGCATAGATCATAAAAAAATTCTGGGGGTGTCAACCAACATTCAGCTGTCAGGGCTTCAACATTAAAAGGTTAAATCTTGTATTTAATTGTTAGGTTCAAAAAGGAAAACTAAATAAATTCCCGCATAATGGAAACAGTAACCACTGCTTTTTACTCCAGGGAAATTTGCATAAAATTAAATGAGAAAGCAATTTATGCCATGTATCTGAATCTCGTTTAACATGTAAACTGCTACCAATATCCAAAAGGTATACTCTATGTATTTTATGAATAAGTACTTAAGTACTGGTAAGACCCTTATCAAGTCCCTGGCTTCGGGATTTCCCTGTATCAATCTCATTTTCCCCATTATTTTCCTGTGAATGTTTTGATACCTCATCAGAATTTCTTCCTAATTTGCCCTGCCAAATTGGCAAGAGGTCAGGGGATTTTTCCTTAGTGCTCTTACTATGAATACTGAAGGATTTGAAAATGTGACTGGGGAAATTAATATAGGAAAAGTAGCTATTAACTATAAAAAAAAAAAACACCTCTAGTTCAAGAAAACCCTGATCTGCACATCTGTGTAGCCTGTGAGAGTATTCTGGGCAGTACCATTGCATGTTTATATCATGTCATACTTTTTTCATTACACTTTACCGTATCCATTATTGACCAGCATCAGACACCATACCAGGGAGACTGGGCCATTCCTCCAACTCAGTCCTGTCACTTTTTGTGTTATGCCTTTAATTGCAGCATTAATGCTTAAACCCTTTAAATGTCTTTAAATACTCTTCTCTCTGAAGGTAGTTTCTTTTCCTCTGTGCTTAACACTTGGGGGTGCTGCCAAGTTAATTCGTACTCAGAAGGATTCAGCTTTAAGCTGAATGGGGTTTGCCGTTCTCCGTGTTCATGAATGAAGTGCTTAGACATACATTGTTGTAAGCCTTTGACAACAATCTTCTATCTTCCTTGAGTGTCTACATGAGTAAAACAACAAAAATTACAATTTTTCTTTCATTTCCTGAATGGTAAGACTGAAAAATAAATGTTAGTATGAAAGAAAGACATTACAGTCCTGATTTTCTGCATTCGAATTGCCTGTTTTCCAGCCCTTATACTTCTGTGTTAAGCTAAACGTCATGTATTTGGAAGAAAAGTTGTTTAAACTGATAAAAACAAGGTTGAGGAAGAGTGGTTTCTGCCAAAACTATGTTCCTTCAGAACTTGGCTTATGTAGGATGCTAGATTCCAGTGCCCTTACCCATGTCCACAAACCTTATTGCAGCTTGTAAAGTGATGAGCTGTAAAAGGATAGGATTACAATGTCAGAACTGTAAAACTTTCTGTAATCTGTTCTTGAAGGTGCTGACCACTTTCAGTTAGTCACAGCTGTTTTTCTGAAACAGTAAAATTTGATGAAAAATGGGGTATGGTGGAGGCATCACTGATCTCATTATAAGCTCAGGAGAGAAGGAAGGATATAAAAAATTTATTTCCATAGCTGTCTTTGTAAAGGTGAGAAGATAGATGAAAGGAAAGGTAATGAAAAGGAAGAGCGAGCTTTGGACAAATGGAGAGCACCAGAACTGTATAGATTGGGGAAAAAAATAGCAAAGAAATGGCAATAATTAATCATAAAGGAATTAGCTTTCATGGCAAAAGAAGAAAGGAAATGTGGCAATGTAAGCAAAGTTCTGGATGTGGATAAGAAGAAAGATTAATATGAGAAACAAATGTGAGTCAAGTTTTTTGCAAATTCAGTCTTGCCACAACCAGGAAAATAGTTGGAGATGTGTGTGTGGAGGCACTCAAATACAGTCTTGCTTTGACTGGAGACATAAATACTAGCCTGCTTTATATTGTTAGTGAAATGTAAATCAATGTGGCATCACAAGTAAGGTATTTCCTTTCCATTCTCATATTCAATTCAAGGTGTTACTGATCATCTGTAAGGCTTTACATCATCTGAAATGTTGAGGTGTGGAAAAGTTTTTTCAGGAACCTGGGACTAAATTTTCAGAAAGTATTATTACGTTGTTTTTGTGAAAGATTGCACCATTATATTTGCCCATCATGGTCTCCCTTGTCTGATGCAGTGATTCCTTTGTTTGATTTGATGCTTGATTTGTTTTTCTTCCTCATAATGCAGCTCCCAATATTAAAAAATGTTGAGCTTATATGCTTTATAGGACATGTTGTTTGGTAAGTTGACATTGATTTTTTATTTTGGTTAGCTATTTAAGTGATTTATTTTTATTTTGTGGTCAACTGGTTAACCTTTGAGAGCTGTGGCTGAATGAGTCTGAATCACTGCTCACGTGTTTCTGTTACTGTGTGTGTCAGATGAGCTGAAAGGTCGATTTCTCAAGGAAGCATAGACAGAATGTTTTTTCCTTGACTTACATTTGGTCTGTTCAAAGAATTTATAAGTCTCTGTTCATGCATAAGAGGGATCAAATCAGCACTGCTACTTGCACGGAAAATAAAAATGGTATCCAGGGTACTCACGGTCTCTGCACAGTGAAACACAAAAATTAGTACTTAAGAGAAAAGTGCAGTGAATACTGCCTGGAAAGGAATTGAGAGCATCTGCATAATACTGGCTATAAATCAGTTGTTTCATCTATTACTGCTAAAGAATTTTACTTTAGAATACTGAAAAAAATTGTTCTTTTTTCTGAGGGGCTTTGTGAATTTGCTGCTTAACTTTACAAAACATTAAAATATTAATGATTTGCAGAACAATTTTAAATACTGTGAAAAGATTAGTCTTAGAAATGTTGATTAGAAGTGACCTCTGCTGAAGCTGTTACTTGAAGCAGGACATTTACCAACATTGGATCAGGTCACTGACTTTGAACAGAGACTCTACCACCTCTGTGAGTAACCTCTTCCAGTGCTGCATTGCTCTTCTAATGAAGCATATTTTCCTAATGGCCAATTTGAACCCTCAATTTTTGGCCATGGTCCCTTCTATATCTTCTGCCACTGCTGGGAAGAGTTTGATTACATCATCTTTGTAGCTCCATGTAGTTGCAGGGTCCCAAGATCCCCCGTAGCCTCCTCTTCACCAAAATAAACAAGCTCCTTCAGCCTGTCCTCTATACCTGTAACCATCATAGTAGCCCTGCACTGCACCTTCTCCAGTTTCTCAACATCTTTCTTGAACTGGAGCCCAAAACATTGTTCAAGGTGAGGGCTCACGAGCAGGGAGTAGAGGCAGGTAATGATTTTCCTGGATCTGCTGACCACATTCCTCTTATATGTAGCCCAGTGCACTGTTTAAATTATTCACCAGGAGAGCACTTAGTTAATTCATATTCAACTCAGCAGCCACTGTAAGCCTCCAGATCATTTTCAGCAGGCCTGAAAAATAGCAAGTTGCTTCCTTGCCTGTACTGGTGCATTGGGATTTTTCTCCTCAGGCACAGAATTTTGCACTTATTGAAGTTTCTAAAACAGAAATCTCAAAAAGGTTTCTTTTGCATGGGCTTCCAGTGTCTCATGGTGTTTCTGAATTGAAGTTCTACCAGTCAGTGTGACAGCCACACCTCTGATTTTGCATCATCTGAAAATAATGAGAGAACATTCTGTTTCCTCATACGGGCTGTTGGTGAAAATCCTGAACAGTCTCTTCATAGTAGTCCATTCGTTACTATGCTCATTTCCAACCATCGACTTGACATGAAGACATTGACTCTACTTCTTAAGCTTGGGGTCTGACCAATTTTCAGCCCACCTACAGTCTTTTCATTCAGTCCATACTTTCTCATATTATAAATGATGATGCTTTTGGAAATAAGTGTCAAAAGCATAACTAAAGTAAAAAGATATTGCATTCACTCCTCTCCCTTCATCTGCATGGCCAGTCATTTTATCATAGTGGGCAACCAGATCGGTCAAGCATGATTTGCTCTTGGTAAATCCTTGTTGACTTTTCTTGATTATTGTCTTGTCCTTTACATGTTGGAAATTGATTCCTAGAGGACATGCTCCACTATTTTTCCAAGGACTAAGTTGAGGCCAACCATCACATAGTTTCTTAGATCCTCCTTCTCACTTTCCTTTAATATGGATGTAAAATTAAACTCTCTGCAGACATCAAGGAAGTCCTGTAATAACAGTGATTTTTCATGGTGCCAGTGGTGTTGCAGTCACATCGTCAGCTCTTTCAGGACCCATGAGTGTATCCCATGTGGCCCCATGTATTTGAACACATACTGCTTCTTCAGGTATTCACCAGCTTATTGCCCCGCAACGCTTAGCCATCCTTCTTCATCCCAAACTGTACATGCAGAGGTCTGGGAGCAGACTTTGCCTAAAAAGCGAGAGACAGAAATGGTATTGAGTGCTGCAGCTTTTTTTGTATCGTCTGTCATTATCTTATCTCCCCTAGTAAGCAATAGACCTACACTTTCTTTGAACCTCCTTTTGCTGCTCTCGTACTTGTAAAATTCCTTCATGTTACCCTTTAATGTCCCCCATTAATTTTAGCTACAACTGGGTTTTGTCCTTCCCAGTTCTGTTCCTGTGCCCAAACAATGATTGCATGCTTGTCTTTGTTTCCTGTCGTTGTTTCCACATACGTGCTCTCCATTTCCACCATTTCCATCTCTATATGTGCTTTTCCCATTTTAGTTCATTAAGAGGCTCCTTACTCAGGCAAGTGGACCTTCTGCATACCTTCTCTGTATGTGCTGCTTCCTTATGTATTTCTGGGTTAGGTCCCTGTTCTATGATGGACAAGGTCCTCCCCACTAGATCAGCAAGTCCGTTCACAGAGTTGTTCTACCCTCTCTTTGCCAGGTGGACCTATTTTCTAAGTTGTCTTTCCTCATCAGATGGGGTGCCACAAACAAAACAGTTGAAGCCCAGCTAGTGCCACCAAATACGTAGCCATATGTGGTCTACGGATACATCTGCTGCTATCCAGGCTTTTCCCTTTTGCCATGGGATTAAAGAGAAACACCACCAGACTTCCTGTCCCCTTCACCATTGCCCAAGAGCCCTACGGTCACTTCTGAATTGAAATGGTTTCACATCAGCATGTCATTGATGCATGCATGAATAAGCAGAAAAAAGTCAGAACATTAGGTGACCCCAAACAGTCTTTCTGCAACACCACAAATTAAAGCTCCAGGCAAGCAACAAACCTGCCTACTTGATGGGTCTGGCTGGAAGAGAGTCACCAACCACTCGCTGTCATTCATGACTTTCCCTTGGTAGCGCTCTGATGCAGTGTCCAACCTGGATTCTTCCTCTGAGGCAGCTTGTTCTTCCCCTCTGCTGCCTAGGCCCTGCACCCCTGGGCAACCCTCCTGCTACAGAAGTCACAAGCTTCCAGTTTCCACCTTCTTAGGAGTGCATGTCTTCTTCCCACTGCATCTTGCCTCGGTTGCACCTTTCTTGTCTGCTGCATAAGCTTTTACACCTTGAAAGAGCCTGTCAATCTCCTGTTTGTCACCCCTGATGCAGCAAAACACACTTGCCTCTTGCAGCTCCTCACCTGCTGCTGCAGCAACTACAAAAGAATAAGCCTCCCTCCAGGGAGGTCACCTTCAGGGTCTGTCTGCACAGAGGTTGCCACAGCACTGCCGGTGACAGCAGGGGCAAGGGCTATGTCTTGTTGCAAGTCATCACCATTTGGGTGTTGTCTTACGGAAACAGCACATCTGGGTCTCCCGTATGTCAAGTGCCAAGTTAACTGACTTGCTTATTTGCACATCCCACTGGCAGCGCTCCTTGGTGCCCTTCCTGAGGGTGCCAGGTAAGTGAGGAACTCCAAGTGCGTTCAGGATTTCCCACTTGGCAGGAACCCCCTTGCACCGCCTGTGAGTTCCCGGCCACAGTACCCTCCTTTGCGAGCGCTGGGTCTGCTGAATGTTTCTGCTCCCCATGCCGGACCCTAACGAACTGAAAGAGCAGTGGATGTAGTTTACTCAGCACCGGTCTCACTTGCCAGATGAAGAGATACTGTTGCACAGTTGAAAAGGTTAGTTTCAGAATCTGCTCAGGTGGATAGAGCTGTCCAAATGTGTTTTAAAATCCATTTACTTCAGTTCTGATCCATGAATAAGAAAAAATAGTCTGGGAAACATGGAAATGTTTATTACCGGAGGTTAAATTTTCTTATTCACTTGCAGGAAATGAGATAAACTGGGTTTCAATCACTGGCTAATGATTTTAGAATTTCATTATGTTATTTTATAGTAAAATACTCAAATATTGTCGCCTTTCCTTATCTTACAGCTGCGGTGCAATGGCAACTTAAAATTTGTGGTAGATTACTTCTTGCAGTTGCTAGCTGTATGTACTAGGAAAAGGTCTTCTGCAGGGACAGTGCTTGGATAGAAATATCCGTGCAGATACACTCATGTAGGCTGTGACAGAACTGCAGACTTTGAATGAGGTTACTCTTTCAGCAACTATAAATTAGCAATATAAAATCAATCCCGTTGAGGCTTAAGTAATAAAAGTGTAAGGTCGAGTAAAATGAGGTGATGGTTTCTTAATATACGGAAATCGCAACAAAAAATATGTTTAATGTCTGTAGATTGTAAGTGTGAGGAAAACATGA
Organism: Phaethon lepturus; assembly: GCF_000687285.1. NCBI lineage: Eukaryota > Metazoa > Chordata > Aves > Phaethontiformes > Phaethontidae > Phaethon > Phaethon lepturus. Next base: position 23,936 of record NW_010548061.1, on the reverse strand, counting down.
GTAAGGAAGGAAATGTGAGTAGGAAGTGTGAGGAAATGTGATTATTTTGCTACATCTTGCAAAATGCTACTGTTAAATTTCTTTTTATTTATCAATTGGTTTTGGATATATGCTATATTAGTGCAAAGTTTCCTTTGCTTGGCTCTTACTCAGTTTGTGATGGAGATTAAGATCACTTGTACATTTAAATCAAGGTTGATTCATTGGTTTTATTCTTGCTGATCAGTTTTGGATTTTTTTTTTCATTTGAAACGTAATTCACACTCCAATATTCAGCAATTTCCATCAAACAAGAGTATAATAAAACTGCAGAACTCCTAAGAAAAACAGCAGGCTAAAAAGTCACTTTGCCTTTATCTGCTTGAATTCAGTTGCATACTTAAACAAACAAAAAACTGCTTAAAACTGTATGTGACTGGACTCCGAAGGACTTTTTCTAAGGGAGTGGTGAACTTTCTCTGTAGTATGGTCTTTAAAGTCAACACTGGATGCATTTGTTAACTGGCAAAGAAAGGAGTTCAAAGATAAATTCTTAGCTGAGGTAGCTCCCGTTGCTTAGCCAGGGCATGTGGCTAGATCATAATGCTTCTCCTAGGCCTTAAAATCAAGAATCTTTCTTTTAATTATTTTTTTAAATTACACTTGATGCACATTTATTAAACATAACTTGATAATTTAAAGTAGCTTCATTACAGTATGTGAGTTGAAAGTAGTTTTCACCTACTATTACATAAGACGTGTGGAAGTGCAGTTAGCTGGGCATAAACGTGCACGGGCTTTATACAGATAGAGCATGATGTGTCACACAAATAAATATGCCAAAATATATGGCAGTAATGCATCCTTGAGGTATGGCATTAGGTCTCATTAAATATATGCCTTGAAACAAAAAAAAAGGAATTTTGCTGAGCTTCCAAGGGAATTGGAAATCACTCTGCCAGAAATGGGAATTTTTCTCGTTTGGCGAGTTTTTTCAGCCATTGCTGTGGTACCGTGTTTGCACAAGCAAAACCAAGTAGCTAATCTGTAAAAGGAATATGAATTGTTAACCTTTCTTGGGTGAGTGTAGGCAATTTTTTATTAGACTCTTTAGAAGGTAAAAGGGTGATATTAATAAACACCGAAACATTAAAGCCAAACCCCGTATCCATGAAATGACAAAAGAATTTAAAACTCTTTTAATAAATACAGATTGAAGGTGATTCTATTTCCAAAACTTTCTCAAGAACAGAGGTGTAGGAAAAATTATAAGATGTTTAAGCATGTCAATTTTACTGTGTATCGTAAAAAGGTGGGTTTTAATACTAATAACCTCTTAATTGCAGGAGGAGGAATTGGAGGCCCAGATTTCATTCCTACAAGGACAACTAAATGACTTGGAAGCCATGTGCAAATACTGCGCCAAGATGATGAACACGCATCTTGGTAAGTGCAGTCCCCTGCATTCACCTGTAAATCTTTGTGAAGGCTCTTTTCATGTTTGTATTAGAACTAAAATAATATTTATGTAGTACAGAATATATTATAAGTCATCAAGAAAATTTAATTGATGTACCCGGTTGTTCTATCAGCTGCTGACAACCACTGTATCTCTATACTGTCAACTTTTAAACTTGGGAGTATGTTAGCCACTGATGATGCTAAAAATAAGTAAAGGCATTTTGGCACAGATGCCCTTTGTCTGTTCCTAAGATTTCTTGTACTGTATGAGACACGCTGAAGCTCACAGCTCACTTTGTAAGTCCATTTGCAGTTCATTGCAGTCCCAGAATGATACTTGATCTGTGCAGTGATGGTTGTATAAATTCATATGCTTTCATTAAATATAACATATGCACAATCTATGCTGATCACCTTCATTATGTAAAAAAGTGTTACTGTAGGCTGGCTATTCTGTAATATTCTACTCAGATCAGAAGAACTATGTTAAGGTAGGAGTCAATACATTGGGAACAGAATCAGCAAAGGCTCCCATCTAAAGTTTGACGTATATTGCCAAGACAAATCAGATAAAGTAAACAAAAAGCTTCAAGGAATTCAGGTGTAAATATACTTAGCTATGTATTGATAAAAGCAGCGGTTTATAAACTGTGTTGTACTGGAGTCCAAAAATGAATATATTTAGTTATGTGAAAAAGCACTGTTACTAAGAAATCAGGACACAACTGCAGTAATTTTAAGGTTTATTTGTAGCCTGCCACATCACAATCTAAGCAAAATAATTTAGAGTTGAATATTTCAGTGGGTGGAATTAAGTATATGATGCCTAAGTTTGCCAGGTCGAAAAGATCAGATGTGAAAGCCATATTATACTTGTATTTTCATTTTCTTTTATGTGAATGTTCTACTAGCCACTGTTATGAGCCTAGCTATAAATACTGTGTTATTTGAAAGTCTGGAAGCACAGCCTTCAAAAGCCAAGTGTAAACCTGTAACCCCAACAGCTTTATTCTGATGTGTTGTATTGCTTCTGTGAGGGTACATGAGCAATGATGAGACTAGAAGCAAGCCAAAGGGATAAATGATTACCTACTGAAATGATGGGGGAAAGATTACTGTGTCAAGAAGAAAAGCTGAAGCTTCTTTACTTTAGGAAGGAAATGGAGGAGTGTTTAGCAGGGGTATCAGTTCAAGTACAAGCATAAGCATTTCATCAGCTATGGCTCTGGACTGGAGATCAGAATAAACCCAAAGAGAGTTGTAGTCTGCCTTTCGGCACTGGATCCTTGAAATGAAAGCAAAAGACTTGTGATAATATCCAGGTGCTAAACTCTTTCTCCCAAATATATTAGAAACCAAAACACCGGGGGCCAGCAGTCTCCCAAGAGCATCGTGGAGTCATTTGTAGCCCTGGCAGGACAGGGAAAGAAGCCATCCCCTACGCGGCTGTTGGCGGCGGGGTTGCGCTGGGTGCTTTGTGGCACCCCTACAGTGCCCTCAGAGCTTTCCAGCCTAGTTTCTTTTAAGTCCCACTCCCTGTACTTCTTCACAATATTCCCGTACATCTTGTCAACATCATGGGCTATTAACTTTGTAAGTTTGGATTACACTAATGCATTTAAATCCTCTAGAGATTAACGGTTACACACGATAAACAGAGCACAAGAGACTGATACCACCAACCTTCACAACTTCTGCACTTGTAGCAAATCAGTGAGATTAGATATCCCCAAACCAGCCAGCAGATGATCCATGGGAAGGCAGGGAAAAAAAACACCAAGGTTCTTGCTGACCTGACCTGTGCAACATTACTTCTGACCTGAAATCTTTCCGTCACATTCATCCCACTGATCTAAGCAGCACTTGCCAACACGCTGTCCAAGAAAATGGATTCTCTGTAGCATCACAGAACACTCCCCGAGGATTATCTCCAGTGTCCATCCACTGCTCAAGGCTTCAGGGAACGGCAGCAAAATAAAACTCAGAACATGTCTGATCATTTCTGGGTTAAGAGGGAGGCTAGCAAGGGCTGCCACTGTTCTCTCCCAGATATCTCTTACCCATGAAAATTGCTTCATTACAGAGACTGCAGAGCTGCTAATGATGAGTTATATCACTCCTCTTGTAATCTATTGGGACACTTAATTTCAAGGATATTCCTTCTTCCTGTGAGGTTGAGTTTTTCCTGACTTCATCATCCAGCTTTTGGCTCTTGTAGCGTTCTTGGTAGCAAGGTTGAAAATCCTCACTTAACTCATCTATACGCAGTATAGATGAGTAACCGTAGAATCAAGAGAATCATAGAATGGTTTGAGTTGGAAGGAGCCTTTAAGATCATCTAGTTCCAACCCCCCTGCCATGGGCAGCGACTCCTTCCACTAGACCAGGTTGCCCAAAGCCCCATCCAACCTGGCCTTGGACACTTCCAGGGATGGGGCGTCCACAACTTCTCTGGGCAACCTGTTCCAGTGCCTCACCATCCTCACAGTGCAGATTCTCTCAACACTGTCGTTGCTAGGTAGGACACTTTGAGATTCGTTTTATATGGGTTGCTTTTTAGACCAAATAATTTTTGTGGTCTTCCTTTGAATTCTTCAGGGGTTTCATACGCCTTTTGAAGTGGGTTAATCAGATCAGTATATGCTGTACCAGCACTGGGCTCAGCAAAGTGGTTACCTAGCAGAGGGAGGGTCATCTCTCTACTCTTACATGCCATTCCTCTTTTTAATGCAGCATCACATTAGTGCTCTTTGATACAGTGATAGGTTGAGGTGATAATCCATTAAAATTTGGTGAACCACGGCTTTCTAAACAGGTGATTTTATCCTGTAGGTAAAATCAGGAAATGTTTATGTCTGAATGTGTTCTTTCCATTTGATTGTATTAAAATTCACCTATTGTCATTTGCTTTTTAGCTGAATAATTCAGGTTACTCTGCAATGTACTCTGTTTTCTTCTACGATTCTAATGGCAGACTTAGCCATCATACATTTAATAGCTGTCAAATTATTGATAAAAACATACAGATATGTAAAATTTGAGGAACCTTCCAGAATAAATTCCTTTAACAAAGAGTTAGACAACTTTTTTAAGAATTATCAATAAATTGTTTTTTTAGCCTAAGACCTGCCTTTTAAATTTAATAAAGTTTAAGGTTGTTATTTTCCAAAAATACACATTTTTTTAACTGACATTTTAAAGAGTTTTTTTCAGACTTTATTACTCAACCAATATTCTTTTTCCTGTATTGACTGTATTATATTTGCAGGTCACTTTTGTAACAAAACAATATTAATTCAAGCTTAGAAAAATGCATATTCAGTGACCATTCACCACAGAATTATTTAATTGGCACTATAAATCAGAATGTCAAACAGTTATAGAATGTCCTTTTTGCGGTTTCCAGTGAAACAATTCAGAATTTTTTGTCCATCTTTTCTCAGGTTTTTTCCCTTACGTGGGTGATCCTGATGACAGTCAGGGGACAGAGATGTCATGTGTTGTAGCTCAGAAATTATCAAAGTAACCATGAAGTCCTTTGTTCTGGTTTTCTGTTTTGAATCCCTAGGAATTTATAATCTATTATACCAAGTATATTTTTATATGATGTCTTTTTCAAAAATAATTTTGTTTAATTAAAATCTCAGGCAGAATTCTCCTCTTTGCCATACAATGATATTACATTTCTTCACCAAGAGCATTGTATTTCTATCAGTTTCAGCAGATACCTTCAAATACTGTATTTCCTTTGCATAGAGCAAGAGGAAAGACCAGAGGGATAGAATGGCAATTTTTATTTTGTTTATATATTCAAAGATGCTTTCATTAAATGTTTATCTCCTTCCATAAATAAGCCACACAGCAACGACATAATTAACTGCTTGTAATATCAGGGAATGTTACCATGGGAATGAATGATGGTTCCAAAATATTACTACTTAGCGTTATGTGTAGAAATTAGAAATAGATTTTTGATTATGAAAATGGAGGAAAGTCATTCTGTGATCTTTGTCTCTTTCTTAGGGCTGTGCATTAGAAAGAGCTTAACCTTATCCACTGAAGAACTGCTAAGGGGGAATGCCTTTTAATGCCTCCAAGGACAAATGTTGAAATTCTTATATGTAAAATGGCCAGACAGCAAAGCAGATTTTACTTCTCATAGCACCCTTTTTCACAAGCTTGTCATAGCTTTGAAAAAAAAATTTTTAAATCCTGTGTTCAATTTTTCCATTAATGAAATGAGGATACATCCAATCTCGTAAGCCTGTCCTGCAGCTTTGTTCGCAATATAAATGCAGAATATTACTCAGATGATAGTGAAAAAGTATAGTTGCCATAGCTATTACTGCTCCAGCATCATCACAGATACATTTTCTTGATGTTACTTTTTCTCATACAGTGGCCTTTTTCAGGAAATAATATTGTCCCTGGTGCATTCAGTAATACGGTAATGTTCTTCAGCATTTTTCTTTCTGTGAGGTACTTTTCTGTTAGTGCACATAAACACCTCAAGGCTCAATGATTCAGAAAGCCACAATATACCAGTTAAGTATTACAATATTAGAACCTGACATAATGTTATTTACTTTTTGAAGAATTTTGATTGTTTCCTCCTTTCTTTCACTATGTGGAAAGAGCAGCATCAAGCTAGCAAGTACATTCAGAAGAAGATTTTCCTTGGTAAATGTGACCTCTGTCTGATGTCTTAGAGCAGATCGTGAATAATTTGTTGAAGAGACGTGCATCCAAACATCACTCAGAGGACCCCACTGTATCTGCTGGAAGGCTCTTCACTTGTCCTTCACATTTGACAGGGGACTGCATCTGAGGTGTTAGTTCAACATGAAGTCAATCTGGAGGGTCTCAAAGAGCAAAGCTTCATTATGTCCCAGGCTCAAGCCAATGCAATGCTGATAAATGGCAGTTCAAGTGACTCCTGTTAATGACACTGCCATCTGACACCTTCTGCTGTTCTGGTATCTTCAGGGTTTGGAGCATGTCGGCACTGACCCAGAGCACAGCCTCTTAGCAAAAAGTAAATCAAAACCCTGGAGAAGTATCAATCCTCCGTAGGCGAGTACTCATATGAGAGATTGTGAAGGATGTTTATGAGCTTGCCAGTTTTGTTCCAGAGAGGAAAGTGCTGAATTTTCAAATGTCATCTGTTTACAAGGGACGGGAACCAATCCATCACTGTTCTCTGAGACAGAAAAACCTACTATTTGTCTCCAGCAGAGACATAGTATCAGACCTCCAAGTATGTGAAAGTTTACCAAATAATTACACATGTAGTACAGGAAGTCCTTTTCACAAGAGGCAATTTAAAGGAACATTGGTTCAGTATTAACTTGGATATAGGGATCTTTATATAGAAACTTTTCTTTTTTGATGGGCAATTTATCAGGTTATGAAAGTAGAGAAACTAAGGTCATTCCACACTTGCTTTTGCTTAAGGGCAGCACTATGTAAATGCAGAAGGTTGCTTCCCCCACCCGCTGAGATTCAGAAGCAATTTAGCTGCTTTCTTACAGCATAGAGCCTCAGCTAATAAGCCCTGCAGATTCATACCAGCTCTGCAAAGAGCTAGCTCGCAGGGTTCTGCACAACACCTTAGAAATATGTGCAAAGGTGCCCAGTTATACTGAAGAAACTTAAGTCTGCCTGGTTTTATTAACTTCATCTTTGTACTGGTACTGCTAAACTTGAGCCAGCTGCTAGAGACACATTCAGGTGGGTCTCAGAAATGCCTTGCTCAATATCCAGGGTTTTAAATCACTTCTTGGATTGGCGGCAACATCACAAAAACCTCTGAGCTCTGACCCTCATCTAGTAAGTTCATGCTTAAGCGTGCTGGCTCTGCTAAGCCAAAGCAAATAAACCCTTCTCTGAGCTACCCAAACAGGACTGTTTGAGTTGTCCTTACGGTGCATTTTCTGATGTGACTTCTGATAGCTGTAATATGTTGCTATGTCCTTGTCCAGATTTCTAGTACATCTCTGCCCCTCCAGTGTGGATTATGGAAAGGATGTGGAAAGGTGACGTTTTCATCCCCCATTCTTCTAAACACCACTGGCATTCTGCCACTGAAATGAGATGCCAGCTCTTGGCTTTCATAGGTAGCCGGTAGATAACAGTACATATTTACAAAATGCCCAGAAGTTACAGCATCACAGTAACAAAAAAATGAAAGCTAGTCTTCTGAGAGCACTTTGGATGGGATCACAGGACGTGTCCCTGCCACAGCCATCAGGCAATGCTGGCAGTTGTAAGATTCATTTACACTTACACTGCCTGACATCTCCTGGACAAATATTATTTGGAAGACTCATTAAACACAGTTCAAAGCCACCTTTTCACTGTGGTTATTGCAAACACCATGAGCAAGGTAGGAGAAATACAAAAATACAGGAATAAAAACTTGCAGAATATAGTTGCTAGTATAATTTTAGTTATTGTGTGAAATAGCACCTTTAAAAGCTTAATTAGACTGACTTGCATAGTCAATGCAGTTGTTAGAAGGATGCATTTCGTTATAAAGATCATTTACAGTGGGGGACAGAGAGGAGAAAGTTGACTTAATTGCTTATTATTTAGGGGCTGACATATAGCCCAATATAGATCTGGATGCAGTACTTGTTAAATGTATGCAAGATAGTACTGAATTCTTGTTTTATGTGTCATGTGATGAGATAAAAGGTTATGATATTTTTGTCAGGATACAATGAAATGGAAATTATTCTTCTGCCCTGGGTTGAAATGAAATACTTCAGCATTTGCTGAGGAAGTAAGTGCATTAAATGAGCTGTCTTATGCTTGGGACATAAATAAAGTAATCCATAGTTTATAAACCCAGTGTAATTAGAAATTCTAGAAGTAAAAAAGGTCACATCAAACACAGCCTCGTGAGTCTAAGGGCATTGCTCCTTTGGTTAAGAAAAAGGATGTAAAGTAACCTGTAAAAACAGCTTATTAATAAAGAACATTAATAAATTTATTAAAGTCAATACAGGGATGGTTACTGGGAAACAAATATTTGTTGTATAGCATGAGTTTCAGACTTTTGCTTCTGGTCATGCTATATATATACCTGTAGGAAGAATAGAAGTTCAATTCTTCATGCCCCATGAATTTTAACGACCTTCTTGCCCCCTTGAGGGTAACCCTTAAGGTCAAAACCACACAGTTCAACGGGTAGAGAGCTACTTTTTTTCTCCAACTGTGCCAATCCTGAAAGTCCAACTGTGGTAGGCATCTACAAACCCTTTCATCCCAGTAGTCTGGATGAAAAGGAGAAGATTAAAATGATGAAGCTTACACGCCCCATCGTTACCTAAGTTAACAGCTTTCCTGTGGTGAACATCTCCCGGCTGCTGACGGCCACTGGCAAGCTGTGTTTTCCTTCCCAGCATCTCTTAGGCACTGATTTCTCTTCTGATGTCGGTTTTAGAAGAATAAAGCCTTGGCAGAAGCTAAATTCTGGCATGATGTAATTGTTAATTTCCCCATTATTTTCATAAAGATCTTTGGTATTATTATAGCTGAACCTTACCGTAGTTTGCTTATAATTTGTTCTATATATAGAACAGCCTGTTCTATATATAAAACAATTGTGTTGTTATATATTATTGTATTTTCAAGATCCGCCTTTAATATAAATCATTACAGCTATGTTGTAAGCAACCAACTGAGCAGAGGCATATAAGATACATTTCTGTCACACTTTGTTTAGCCTTTCATGGTCGCCCGTCATGTTCAGAATACACATCATCATTAGAGGAAGGGCACAGAGCTACTTGAGCGATCCCAAACAACCGTTTTCACTGAAGAGGACTGCAGTAGGTAGATGGACCAAGTGACATGGAAAAGTCCCCATCTTCAGAACAGAGCAGCAGGATGAGTCAAAACTCTACAGAGATAGCAAACAGAAATCAGTACGTTTCTCAAATCTGCACAAGGCATTCAAAAGTGCAGGGGACAAAATTAAAGCAAACAGAGTAAATGGCTTTCCTTTAACATGCATTTCTAATTATTTTTATTAATGGGAATATAACCACACTTCACAGCTTGGGTTGACTTGTTTTTCAGTTAAAATCCAGGCACAAATTCAGCACTACTGTCAGTATTCCACGCTTAAGGACTTCTGAATAAGTGATACAGATATATCTCAGGGTTTGCAGTATCTTTCTGTTTTTAAACCAGTTTAAGTCTCTTCTAAGAGGCAAAACAGTTTCATGTGCAACTCCTGACACTGCTGAATGGATGTACTGTACAACTCATTCATTTCTGACATCCAACTTCTCAGGCAATAAAATGGAAATTGCAGTTGTCTTACCCAAAACCCAAATACACACTGTGGATACTTTAAAAGTCTTTAATAGTGTAATACTGATTTTAGGAGTACTGCCCCATCTCCTCATGGCACATTTACACTAGTATGTTCTTCTGTTACAGAAATGCCATAAGTTAGAAACAAAAGTTTGTGAACAGAGAGAATATAGTTAATAGACTGAGATTTCTTAAATGAAGCAATAACCACAAGGTATTCATAAAAGTCTCCAAAAATTACCAAAAAAAAGATTATAGAATACATGTGAGCAATTAACACAAAATAGTTTGAATGATACAGTGAGGTTTCTAAATCACCCCCATTCCTTTTCCCATGCCTCCTGGAGACACTTCAAGTAAGTGTCTTTGCTGTATCAACCTCTGTCCTTAATGAGAACTGAAAAGTCCTATAGTTGTAGTCAGGATCCATAATTTCTTTGTGTATGCTACTTGAAAATTTAAAGCACTTCTTTCAAGCTGTATATTCCTTCCTAATAACGAGTAGTCTCTAGTTTCAATTCTTTAGCTTTTCTTTCAGGTTAGAATAGCTGTAGGAAACATACTATTTACTGAGCAGCAGCCACAATAATTATGTTAGTAACATGAAGAAAGGCTGAGAGAGTTGGGGTTGTTCAGCCTGGAGAAGAGAAGGCTCTGGGGAGACCTTATTGCAGCCTTCCAGTGCCTAAAGGGGGCTTATAAGAAAGATGGGGACAGACTTTTTAGCAGGGTCTGTTGCAATAGGACAGGGTTTTAAACTAAAAGATGGTAGATTTAGACTAGATCTAAAGAAGAAATTTTTCACCCCTAGTGAGTGTGGTGAAACACTGGAACAGGCTGCCCAGTGAGCTGATAGATGCCCCATCCCCGGAAACATTCCAGGTCAGGTTGGACGGGGCTCTGAGCAACCTGATCTAGTTGCAGATGTCCCTGCTCACTGCAGTGGGGCTGGACTAGATGACTTTTAAAGGTCCCTTCCAACCCAAACTATTCTCTGATTCTATGTAGTATCTCCTGTGTCCGTATCAATTGTCTTCATTGATGTTCAGTTCACCTCAGAAGAAACAAAAATTAACCAAGACTTAAATCATGGGTGCTCTGTAGATTTTAATGTCAAATAAGTTGCAACATCTTTTTTTTATGAATGGCAGCAGCATTTCACCCACTTCATAGCAGAGAAAATTGTAGATGTTTTTTAGTTGATAAATGTAAACTAATCTTTTGTATGCAATATTTTAACCAACAATTGTCCAGTATGTTGCTAGTTACATAGGCAAAAGTTGCACAGACTGAAATCAACACACACCCTCAATACAAGTTATTCAGTTATGGTTAGTAAATATTTAAACAATTTAATGTTGATGTACGTGATCCAAAATGTAGAAGTTGTCTGAAGAGTTAACGTACATTCTTTGACCCTCAATCTTTCAAGAATAAAGTATGCAACAGTAGCCTTTTATAATAAAGTCTTTACAATTGAAAAGAGCATAAAATGCGTCAGGGTATACTTCTCTTACACGCAGAAATAAACAGATGCATAATGCTTTAACATCACGTGAGTTGCTCCACACAGGTCAAGCACTAAAGCTAACTGGAATGAAATAATTTGTATGCTTAATTGTTTCCGTAAGTTCTCATCGTAAGCAATTAGGTTGACAGAACAGTAGAAACTAATAACTGCAACGGTGTTTTTCATACAGATCTAAACAATGATCAAATAAAGGAAAATACATGGTGATATATTCAGAAGTGTTTATTAACACAGGTTGAGACGACATGGTAATTCTATACTGGAGAAAATGATCTCATAAAAAACTTCTTTAAAAACGACTTTCACAGTTTGTTGTCATTTAGTCTATATATGACATGCATCATAGAAAATCCCTTAAGAATGTTTTGAATGGAATTTCAGGCATTTATTGATGTTTGCTTTCAAAACTCTCAATCTATCCAGGTTTTTATGTAGCGTTTACCACAATGGTATTTGAGTAAATTCATTCTGCTTGTAAAATCAAAAACAGTTATAACGAGTTCAGCCGTACAAAATGTAGAAATTCTTATATTTTCAAAATCTCTACATGATCTACAATAACTGTCTTTTATACAACCATAGTGATTTTAAGGTGTAATGTCTGCAGTGTGTTGCAGTATGAAAGAAATGTTTAGATGGTAAGGAATTGAAAATGTATAGTTTCCCCTTAGGAAAGGTTTCAATTTCTTATGGCGATTAAGTTTGTCACTTATGCAGAACGAATTCTCATTTGCTTGTCACTTCACACCAGAGTAATTTTTCAATTTCTAGTGAATGTAAACAGCAACAGGAAGAGAATAATTCTGCAGGAGGAGAAAAAAAACTTGCTTTGAACTTTTAAGAAAATATGTTGCTTGGGAGTGCCCAGAGGCTGGTGGTCCTAGTAGGTGTTGTAGTCATGGACAAACAAAGAGTTTTAGTGAGCAGAATGAAGATGGAGGAGTATGGAGCACGTGAAATGATAGCTACTACACAGATGTCATTTCTCTTAACAATGGTCAGCACTGTACATTCATGTAAGGAGTGTGGGATGGTGCAGTCTGTCATTACTATCAGGGCCAAAATTTCTCAAAAAAAATAAACCCTTCATAGGAAGAGCACACTCTGTCACCTGTCATGGGAGACATGGTGCCTGTGCTCTTTTATATTCTCTTTGAAAGCACAGGATGACTGGGAATACACTTTTGTCCTGGTACACCTAGGCGCTTTCATGGACATAAGGTATATGTTAAACATAAAGGGCTTATCATGTGTAACTTAGAGTTCAGAGTTAAGAGTTGATCTTGTCTTTGAGCAAGGGATGGACAAAACGACTTCATGACCCTACCAACCTCCTTTTGTGTACGTCTGCAATTCAGTGCATTGCTATGACTTCATGGTTGGTGACTTTTTACCACATATTTCTCTGATGTCACAAGCATTACCACACATTAAATATTGATAAAGTGTTGGTGCTCCACACATGACGCATGAATCAGAAGCATACGCTATATAAATATATAATTTATATTAAAATAAATGTTTTAAAGAATCCAGTACTTCACAATGAATGTAATACTTTAGATCCTTAAATTCTTTAACATTAAAGTGTTGCTAAGTGATGCTTTTAATATGAAGTGTAATTGTTACAATAAGAGTTGACATTCACAATGAGATCGATAAATGAAAATTAGGCTACTTGGTGATGTTGCCTTCATCAACACTTAGACCACAAACTCTATTGTTTGAGAAGGAAGTTTAACTCCTCTCATTCGTAATTTTAATACTGGAAAGAAAATGCAGTATTTGGAAATATCCTGAGCTGCATTATTAAACAGCAATATCACTATGATGTCATACAGTGTAGTCTTTCTAGAAAGGCCATAAATGCCTGTTGTGTTCCAGATTTTCTATCCAATTTGAAGGAGAGAGCATGTTTTCCTGCTCAAAGTCAGATCAAGTTCAGCTAGGAAAGAAGTACTTGTTGTGAAAAGAGAGAAAAATTGATTATCAGCAGCTAAATTCCCAGTCCATTCTTCCAGACCTCTAATATTAGTGAAGAAGCAGTCTTGCCATCACTAGTATACTGTGCAGGAAACATTGGAAGCATTTTCTGTAAACCCTGATTTCATAAAAACTTATCGTACGAAAGGACTGGGACATGAGTCCAGAGAGTTGACTGTGCCTTGACGTCTATGGGAACCTTGGGATTTTTTTACTTTCCTTTTTTTGGAAAAATAAGGAAGTGAAGTAATAGACTCAGTTCTCCCTTTACTGCTGCCCACCTTGGCAATGAGAAGGTACTTTTGCATTCTGAATTTGAGCTGTCTTCTCAGTAGTGGAAAGCAAGGGTGAAAAAAGTCGATTTAACATGATTCTGGCACTGTCAATTGTTCACAAGTCATTGATCAGGAACTACTAGTAGAAAGGCAGCATTTTGAGCTGGCTGCTCCCAGCAGGAGTCATCTTCCTGGAAAGGCCCCACAGAGACCATATTAAAATAGAAATCATTAGGAGAGAAATGCACTGCAAAAAGGCAGCGTTACAGGAAAAAACAAAGAACGTAAGAGAACAAGGACATTAAAGTTATTCCAGCATTCAGTTTTTCTCCACCTCCATCTCATTTAGTGTCAGTGTAAAGTTAAGCCCGTGTTGCGCCTTCATCCTGCAAGGCTGTAGCTCTGCCTAGCTCCCACTTCTCTGGTGGAAGGGAAGAGGTACGGGTCTGTCTTCCAGATGGACGGGCATGAAGGGATGCCTGAGAGAACCTTGTCTACAGCAGACTAGTTTTCCCATTCATTTAATGCAGCTCTGGGTGGGTTTCTTGCAGAATCTCTATTGAATGCATGTGAAATTTTCAGTGAAATTAATTTACTTAATAAGTGTCTAAAATAATTATGCCAAGCCTAACAGCTTTTCTGTATTCAGAGAGAAAAGTTTTGAACAGCCCCTTTCCCTGGCTGGAGAACTCAGCAGTGACTGCTCACACCACCATGCAATACGTAGCAGTTCAGTCGTCAAAGGGCATAAGCCTTCTCTAGTTTTCCTGCTAGGCGCTGCTGTGGATTATCTTCCTCTTTCATCTGTATACAAAGGATGATAGCATGTCGTCAAGTGAAGTTTTGGAAATTAGGGAGAGGAAATAGAAATTTGATTTTTTTTAAATATACTTCTACAGTAACTTTGCATGTGAACTTATTTACAATTTGTCATACCTGTAAGAGCAAGAAATGAAAAATACATTTCATCTTAAATCTTCAGCTGTTTCAGCTAGCCTGTAGCTAGCCAAATCACTACTAGATACATTGTTTTTCTATATTTTATAGAAAAGAAAGACAGAAATGCAATCGTCTACATATTATTCCTCTGTAGTTATAGTTTGCTTTAAAGTATATCAAGGCAGCTGATCACAGTCTTGCTAAGAAAATAATTATTGATTTACTGGTCTAGTATCTATCAAACTTAAATGAATCTGCTCATTTGGCAAGAAGTACCCAAAATTAATGCTAATCCATTATATAGAAGGCATCCCGTGGGCTGTGAGTCTTGTTTGAGGGCAGCCATAATAGTAGATAACATTACTGACTGCCAAAGAGAACTGGGTTTATAGCTCCAGTATTTCTGAGGCTTAATCCAGGAGTACAGTTAAGGTATGACAGGTCACTTTGTGAAACTTAGAGATGTGTTAGTACCATGTTGAAACAAATCCAGAATCACGCAATGTCTGTCTGGGATCTCTTACAGATCACAGCAGTGCTCCGACCATCAGGTAACAGGTTGCAAATTTCACTTTTTGTTTTCTTCTGTTAAGAAATTCACTGAAACAGAAATATTTTCTTTTTCTCCAGAAGGCATTTGGCATCAGCTCAATGAAATCTTGCTGAAAGAAAACAAAACAAAAAAAGGTAGCCAGAAATATTTGACCTTAGTCTCAGTCTCTGAAGTACCATAGGATTTTCTTAACTTTTGAATAACGGCTATCCCAATAAGATGGATATTTATAGCATAAAATCAAACTATAATCTGTTTTGAATAATCTGGAAATCATGTATTCAATTTGTTTAATTCATTGTATCAATGGCTTTTTTACCAGTAGGAAGGTGTTTTCAGTTCCTAATTGATATCTGTGGGGTTTTTAAAAAAACATAGTTATTATTTTATGGGAAAAAAAATTACCTAAAGCTGTGAGGTACTGATACAGAACATCAGATAAGGAAAAAATCAATACATGGCCAATTCATTTATATACATAAAGCACTTTTCTCAAAATATAGTAGCATCTCCTATGAAGGAAGAATAATTTAACAATACATCTCAGCTTAATGTAAAAGTCCTTCAGCTGAGCAATACATCAAATATCATGCTTCCTAGCACTCTTAACAGAGCTAGTGTTTTTAAATGTATTTACAGTTAGAAAGTTATCTTTTGAGATAGAGAAGGGTAAAATAAAAAGCTCCTGTCTGCACTTGAGAGCTTAGTTTCCCAGTTCATCTCAGCAACTGACTGCCCTGTGAGGTCTCCTCAGCAGTGGAAAGATGCTTGGATGAAGGTCCCTCAGGTGAGGGCTGCTGAGCCCCTGGCACAGCCATTCACGGGACTGCAGCTGCGGAGGTACGTACCGAGCCGCTTGCCATCCCTCCTCTTCTTCCCACCCCTGTTTCCAGTCTACATGGATTATGAAGTGTGGTCCCAGCAGGAAGACGTGATTGAGGAGGGACTCATGAAAAATCACATTGCCCAAATAGCTTCTCTTGTCTAAGGAATTACTTTTTTTAATTCCTCTCTCCTCACTAGAGAGGGAAAAAGAATGAGGACTGATAATTTGGGTTCCATACTTATCACTTATTTGGTAGATAACAAACTCTGCATGCAAAATGGATGAGGGTAGTAGATTAGAAGCCACGTGCAGTTCAAGGGTATATTTAGAAGAAAGATCCATTGCCAGTTCCATAGGGAAACCTTCATTCTGCTTCATTGTACTAGAGAAAGACATCCCAATTTACGACCTTATGTCACAACTGTTACTTAATGGCGGGGAGTAAGTGGCTGATTACAGTGATTTGCATCTTGGGGCGTTTTTCTGAGTTAAGTGGAAGTGTGCTCTTTGAGTCCAGAATTGTGTCTTAGACCAAACCGAGTGGAAATTTTTCCAAAACACTTTTTAGTGATTTTAAGTGATTAAAAATAACAGACCCTATATATCCAAGACAAATGTCACGCTGTACTTTAAAACATACTGCAGATTGAAAGAAAAATGTTAGAAATCCAGCAGTTCAATATTAGAAAATTTTGTTGTATTTCCAATTTTTTCTCTCATAATCTTTTTTTCTGTGAAACTAATATTAAAAATTGGTACTAATTTTGCTAAAGTAAATATGTGATAATATAAACATTTTTATTGATTTTTACTACTGGCTAACTATCATAGTTCCATTCATAAGTTCTTAGAAATTTCTCAATGTACTGGCACTTCAAATATAGTTACAGCTGGGTTTTGTAGCAATGATAGTTTCTTTTCCATTTTTTTTTAAATAATGACTTATAAACATCTCTAAAGAACAGAAATAATGGTAGATTATATCCTCATCATGTGGAATGTCTTTCAGCTTTTGTTCTCCCGCTCTTATTTTCCTGATTTTTTAGGTTTTGCTTATTTGGTCTTCAGGAGGTTGGAGATTTGTTTTGAACTATTTTCTTGGTCCATCTGCTTAGTCAGTATGCATACTTTAGTTATTTAATGCATGGTTTTAATTTATGTGGAGATCAAACACTATAGAAACACTTTTCTTTCTAATGCTGCGAAGTGGAAAAGACAGTTCAATTCAGTGATTCAGACTGGGATTAAGCATTGCTTTCCTGCCTATGAAGACTTTGGACTTCTAATGTTTCAAGTTCTGAAACTTATAAAAGTAAGAAATCATGTGTTGTTTGTTAAACAGTGGAAATCAGGATCTAAAGTATTTTTTTATAAGTAAATATTAATAACTTTTATTTACCTAATTGAAAGACTAGACAGTTTTGATGTAAAATCTAAAAAAAACAAGTAAAATGTTGACATTAATTATGCTTTCTCTCAATTCATGGTGCTACATATTTGTGGAAAGATCTAGTTTTATATTATTTCTAGCCTTCATAATGCCGTGTCTTTCTGATGTAAAATTTATACTAGACATTGTTCAATTGTACTACGTTTGACTTCATTACTGCAGGACACTGCTGCTGTTACATGGTAAATAATGAGTGCTAAATAATGTAAACATGGATCTCCTTGTTCAGGTCGGCTGTGCTTACGCAAAGCTGAGTTATCTGACCCCCACTGTTGCTCTTGACCTTGATCATGCCACCTTTCATCAACTTTTGCCATCTATTGCCTTTCATGGCTCCAGCCTCTTTTATTCCTTCTACTTTTCAGATGGATTCTTTAGCGGTTCATTTAGCGCTTAGGCTTCAATCCTTGGATCCTTTCTCTTCTTTGCCCTTTCCGTTCTTCATTTATACCCGTTACTGATTTCTGGCCCCCATGCAATTTCAAACATCTGTGTTTATATGTGGATTTTAAATCCACCTCTCTACCTTCAATCTTTCTTCTTGTCCAGTCTCCCACTACTCATTCTTTTGCTATTTATTCTGTAAACACAAAACTTACACCCAATTGCTCAATGCTTTTACTCGAAACTTCATGTTGTGTCAAAGTTGGCAGTGTCATCGTATTCATCCTTGTCAGCATAATCTGTGACAACAGTTTTGGCCTTTCACTGGTTTGGGCCCTGAGCATGTAGGATGTTTTTAAAAACAAACAAATGCAATGCAGGTGTGGATTAATGGTACAAAGCTCTAATTGTGAAGCACCTGGGGTACAGATACTCATGAGCAGCAAAGTGGTGTTCCCAAATGAGTGTCAACTGAGGGATTTGGGCTCAGCTCTGTGTATGTAAGACAGGAGTGGCACAAAAGAGTATCCTGTCATTTTCAGTTGACAGATACCATCTCATTCTGTAAATCTGTCACGAGGAATCATTGCTGTTTTCTTAAAGAGGTAGGAGCTAGGAGGCTGGAGAAGGACCTGACATAGTTTAAAGAGTCTGCAGAGCTATTGGAGGCATAGTTTCTCTGGGATGGTTTGGAAAAGGGGTAGTGGCTTTAAACTAAAAGAAGGTAGATTTCGGCTAGATCTAAGGAAGAAATTTTTCACCACCAAAGAGGGTGATGAAACACTGGTTCAGGTTGCCCAGAGAGGTGGTAGATGCCCCATCCCTGGAAACAGTCACGGTCGGGTCAGACAGGGCTCTGAGCAACCTGGTCTAGTTGAAGATGTCCCTGCTCGTTGCAGGGGAGTTGGACTAGATGACCTTTAAAGGTCTCTTCCAACCCAAACTATTCCATGATTCTATGATTGCCTGGGATTTCCCTGACACAGGGAAGACCACCACAGCTCCACCTCTCATGTTAGCCAGTCTTCCAGCCCTGACTCCTGCAAACACTTTATAGCAGATTATTGAAATGCATCCTTGGAGGACAGCACTGTAGGTATGGAAGTCAGGTGTCTTCTGAAGTGACGATACTGCACTGCTCTTTCTGTCAAATAAATTGTGCTCAGGCCTTGGTCTTTTACCTAAAAGAAGGGATTGGAAAAGGAACAAAACTTTCAGTCTTTTTAAAAAGAAGAGCGTTCTAGCATCTGCAGTGGCCACAGGATCGAGATGAAGATTGCTGAGCTCCTACCCTAAGCCTTTCTTCAAGCTGAAGCAGATTCCTGTAAATGTTCTTGAGTACTTTCCAAAGCATTTGCAGGCTCAAAGATGTGTGTAACTATTAGCCACAGAGGCCAGTGTTTTCTTCTAGGGGACAGTAGGTGCCCGAGTCTGGGGCAGTAGAAATCCCACAGCAGCACAGTGTTGCTGGAAGCCTCCTGGCACCAGTGCCAGGCTTGGGCTGGCCTCACCTCCACAGCTAATAAAGTTGTCAGCCTTTAGGTCTGTGTGCAAAATTGTGTTTGCAGGTCACAGGATTTTGTTTTGAGAGCATAAGTCAGTGGTAAGTTGGCAGCATGTTAGAAATTATTTAGGGAATTTTCTCTCTTTACCTTTTTTCCTTTTGATGTTGCAGGAAATATTCAGGAAGTCATATTACAAGAACACTTGGAAAAAGAAGATGAAATTCTGGTTTCCTTGGCTGGTTTGAAGCAGGTATGACTATTGCTTAACTTAACCTTCTTGTACCCTTCAGTGCTATTAATCTTTTCCTTTTTTTCTCCCTTTTTATTGTTTTTGTATGCTGCTGTTTTGTCTTGTTGTAGCTGTTTTACTAATACTAATGCATCAAGCGTTCTGGTGTACTTTTATTTAAAAAGGTAAAACTCAGATATAAAGAGTTCAAATGACTTGCACAATATTTGCTCCCTGAAAAGTTCTGGGTGCCTCAAACCAGAACTGAGGCAGTGTGACACCAACTTCTAGACTTAAGCCACACCGTCATTTTTCTTAATACAGAATGCACATGCTAGGGAATAATCATGCCTATGTCCCCATTATTTAAATGTGACAACACTTGAATGTCACTGAATTAAAAGAAAAAATACTGCATACATAAAATGAGAAGGCTGCTGAGCATCTGTAGCTCTGATTATACTGTCCTCTGCTCCCTTGAAGTACATTTTATAAGGAACAATGTGACATATGTTAAACCTATAATGAGTAGGGAGTAATCTTAACAGTTTAGTTTTCTTTAGATTTCTCGAATAGTTGTTTTCCAGACTCTGATACAACCATACCACTGAGTTTTATATCTTTAGTCTATATAGATATGAATATTGACTTGCTTCCTATCTCTCCAAAGCAGGTATTTTGGGGAAATGGTGTACGAAAGCATGCTGCACAAAGCTTTAGAAAATTTAGAATTCCACCAAATTTCTAACTTACATTCTTTCCCGTCCCATTCAACAACAGATCAAGGATATCCTGAAGGGTTCCCTGCGTTTCAACCAGAGCCAGCTGGAAGCTGAAGAAAATGAGCAAATCACGATAGCTGATGATCATTACTGTTCCAACAGTCAGAACAAGGGGACTGGTGATGTCCTAAAGGGACCTGTTATGACAAAGCAACAGTTCATTTCAGGACAACAGGTAAGATAAAAGTATCTCAAACAGGCCATTGATGGCATTAATCTGATATTTTGGAGACTTCCTCTAGCATGTCCAGACATTACATGGGAACATGCCAGCTGCAGCACACCTCCCCTGTAAAAGCAGCAGGCTCCAGTTAGAAACACAACTTGTTTCTTCTGAGAGATGGTTTGGGCTGTGAGCATTCAGACCCAGGATTGATGGTGCATATGCATCCATGGTTCAAAGTTTCTAGCTACTGTCCTATTCCCGTCAATTATTTTATTGTAGCCTTATACTCCACACAGAGATATTTAAGTGTTATGCAGTGTTTTGGGAGGTTCTTCTTTCAGATTGTTGAATCACAGATTAATTTCCTACAAAAACATGTAAAAACTGGAGGCAAATGTTCCCACATCAGTCGATTATTCTCATTGTCCTTGTCCTCCAGAATCCCTTTATGTAAGAGCTGATTATCTGCATTGCAGTGTATCCATGGCCAGTGTCAAAAAAGAAATAGCAAGGAGGTTGCTTTTACCTTCTACTCCATTGTATTGACTTTCTCCTTGAATCAGTAAACAATATTTTCACACACCAAGCGTACAGTCACAGGACGAGTTCAAACACACAAAGAGGTATTTTCCTTTCATGTTAAAAGGTCCCTCTCTGTCTAAGACTCAGTGTGACTCAAATTTGATCTTAAAAACAAGTACTTTTGTATATGCACATTTCTATATCATTTTTTCAGTATTAGAGTTCTAAAGTTAAGTCTGCCACCCTGATGCTGATACTCACACCCATAAATCCAGTGGTAGCACTATCACCTTGGAACCTGAGTCTGCAATCTGCAATCAGTTTACTCTTGACAAGTTTACTTAGAAACTAGAGGAAATATTTATTCATTTTCAAATAATGACACGGTGTTTTTTTGATTTATTATATAATCCTGCTCAAGACATTCTATGTTAAAAAGCGTATTTTAATTGTATTTCAGTATTAGGAGCAATACTGAGGTTTCGTGGGTTTTTTACTCAGTAATAGCAGGTTCAAAGAGCAAAGCCTTGCTAGAAAGCTTTCATTGCTTCTTTAGCTGTTGTCATTACAATCACTACTGTCTGCCATAATAAAGGCATGGATTAAACTGATGTAGCATATTGGAGTGTTCATATAATGACCTATTTTTGCCCTTTATTTCCTTGCATTTTATACAAAATACCTTTTGCTTTCTTGCCAAAATGGCAAATAGTATTTTTTTATGATTTTTACTTGGATTTATTCTAGAAACTAGAAGGTAGAATGCAATATGAGATAACCGTGTGCTGTATGAATGTGTGCAGACCCTACTCGTGCTGGAGTAGCCCTTACTCAGACGCTGGTCTAGACCGTGTGTCACTGAGTGGAGGCGCTGGGCCGTTGCACTTTGAGTATTGAGTGGAGCAGCTGAAGCCTGGTCTGCACAGGTTTCTTTCCAATGGAAACTTTTGGAGCAATGTATAATGAGGTCTGTGTGTAGTCAGGATTTATACATCCAGCCCCAGTAACCGAGAGGCGTCCGTGGGTCCCACAATTTTGGAGGCTGCTAGTAAACCAACTACAAGCAACGTGAGTAGAGGTTGTACAAGCTGAGCTCCTGCAGAGCGTTAATGAAGCTTCAGCACTGCATGGTCTACATTTGCAGGTGCAATACATTCATCCTGATTAGCCTCCCCTCCTCTTACCTTCTGGAAGTTCCAATTATGATAAGGAGCAGCAGCCCCCATGACAGAAAGAAAAAGATCAGGGTTAGAAACTGCAGTCCAGGAGGACTGTTAGTATCCCAATGGTCTCTGCTGTTTCTGAGCCCACCATCTTTAACCGTGGTGCCTAAAATCCAACAAAATGCAGACAGGTTTGGACCCCGTTTAATAAAACACAGGAAAATAAAACTGCTGAATTTAGCGGGCTGTGACATTCAACTGTTAATTGATTGGGTCAATTGTTGGCCCAAAACAGACCACAGCCCAGGCATTTAGCTCTGCTGAAGAAAATGGGCTGCGCTGATGCCCTGGGTCAAGCCCAGAGTACTTAACTGAGAGCTGCAGAGGGATTAAAAATTCCAACTACTTCTAGACCATTCAATGCATTTCTTGCTAAAGAGCTTTTGCCGTATTTACATTTTCTGTGACTTTGGTAGTGCATGTAATTCTGTTTGATGTGACTTACACTGTAGAGATTTTTCTCTGATGGAATTATAGGGATATTTTCTATGAAAGCTGGAAAAGTTGCAGGTGTAGCTATTGTGTAATTGAGATTAAAATCTGGTCTCTTGTGCTTGTTTGTTTTATAGGTATAAATTATTTATCATCTTTTCTTTTTTTTTTAAGTGCTCTTCCTCCTTTTTTGCCTCAAAATCCCCTTCTGGAAACTAAGGATAAGGATACAGCTCTTTTTTGGAAAGGAAAGCTGCAAAATTAAAAATGCAAAAAAAAATGAAGATAAAGGCTCAAAGAGCATTTTTTGGAATGTTTGGCTTTGGTAGCAGTGTGCAGTTGACAAACAGAAGGCTTCTGTTGCTAAATAATGAATGATAATTAACACATTGTCTTGCCTTTATGTCTGTTCAAAGAAGGAGGCAAAATGAGCTGCTGTTCTTCTAAGCTTTCTTGAATTGTATCCTTACAGTTAGTTTTAACTCATTCACAGTATGAAGGCAATTGAAATAAGCCTTGTCCTAGTAGCTGATATTCATCAGGAAAAAATGTATGGAGAAGCCATATGGCAATGGGCGTAAGGTTGTTAACTTTCAAAGCTACTGGCAGTATAATTCTGTCATTTTTCATTTATTCAGTAGTGGCAGCAGATGGGAGAAAACATGGTTCACGTCAGCATGAGTTTCCTGAAACAGAAACAGGCAGAAGAAGGAAGGAGGTATTTTACCTCTGGAAATATCAGTATTAAAATACCGATGTATGTCAGGGATAGGCAAACATTTACTGGAGGCCCTTTTATAGCATTTTAGAGTCAATATCTATGCTTTGCTGCTTCTCTGATACTTCAGTGAGCTCTATGTCTTTTCTAACTGAACCAAAAAGTGTGAGTAGAACAAAAAGTAGTGTCGCGAGGCACAACACGTAACGACGAGCACATTTTTGGAAACAGAATTTAGGAGATTACAACACCAGCACAAAGTGTTTATGATGGAGGGCACCTTCTGGGGCTCCCTGCCAAAAGGAAGACACCCCATTAGCATCCTTGGGGGTGCCAGCGTGGAAAATATGAATCTCGCTGGGAAAGAGCATCACTAGGTAACATCTGTGTCACCCTACACAAGGTGGAGCCATCTCGGATGTGAGGGTTGCAAGGACTGAAATAGCCTGATCCTGATAGCTTGGAGTAATAAAGTGTATAATTTTGCAAAATGAGATTGTACTGCGTTCCCTGAGAGCTTTTAAATAGAAGTGTGGAAAGAAGCCAGGTGAATTATGCAATGGTGGTTGTTCAAAGGAACGTGTATTTCAGGGGTGGGGGGAGGCGGGGGAACAAAGTGCTGAAATTTTCACAGAATCACAGAATCACTAAGG
>NW_010548060.1:2695-6372 GCF_000687285.1 Phaethon lepturus | reverse complement strand
CTTCTCCAAGCCTGTAGAGTTGCATGGGGTTTTTGGGACCCATGTGCTGGACCCGGCACTTGACCTTATTAAACCTCATGCAGCTGACCTCTGCCCATCGATCCAGCCTGTCCAGATCCCTCTGCAGAGCCCTCCTACCCTCCAGCAGATCAACACTCCCACCCAGCTTGGTGTCATCTGCAAACTTACTGAGGGAGCACTTGATCCCCTCATCCAGGTTATCAATAAAGATATTGAACAAGACCGGCCCCAGAACCGAGCCCTGGGGAACACCGCTTGTGACTGGCTGCCAGCCGGATTTAACGCCGTTCACCACAACTCTCTGGGCTCGGCCATCCAGCCAGTTCTTTACCCGGTGAAGAGTAAACCCGTCCAAGCCACGAGCAGCCAGTTTCTCCAGGAGAATGCTGTGGGAGACGCTGTTAAAGGCTTTACTAAAGTCCAGGTAGACAACGTCCACAGCCTTTCCCTCATCCACTAGGTGGGTCATGTGTGAGTCTACATGTATACACCCTGGTATTATGAATGACATACAAATAACTTCTCTTGATTTCATTTTCACAGCACTGTGCACTGAAGTAACAGTCCGTCATGCTGATTAAGAGGTTTAATTCAAGCTCCTAATAAGTATTTATTCCATTAAATACATATAAAGAATAGACAATGCTCATTTGGTAATGTGAGACTTTTTGTAGTGCAGTCCTTTTTTAAATTATTGAAACTTTTTTTTTTATATTACTATTAATTTTGTTATTTCTGTTATAGTTCATACTATTTGGAAGTAAATATTTTAACTGTCCTGAATTTGATTATAAAATGTCTCAGGTGACACAAAGTAAATTTTCATTCTTTCTAAACATTTGATTATAAGATCATATGTCATAGTAAATTTCTCCAAAAGCCTTATTGGAGAAAGAAAAATATAAGGAATTGGACCAATAGTTTGTTGAAATTATCAAAATATAAAAATTATACCAACAATTATAAAAAGTATCCCCTTAAGATAGGATAACAGTTTTAATCCCAGATTCTGTTTCTGTTTCACAAAAAACAAGATTTGGAATGATAGAAATGAAAATTAAATACAACCAATATGAACAAATATAAATCATCAAGTTACCTACATACGCATGCCCTGAAATTCTCAGATTTAAATAACAGGAATTTAATCACACCTTTCTTATTTGCTCATATAGATATGTTCTCAGACCGCTTTGAATAAAGTTGAAAGTAATACATCTGTTGTATATAAAATACATAGCTGTATATAAAAATCTGTAATTTCTATGCAATTCCATGCCTGAAAGGGGAGAATTGAGGACCCTTCAGACTTTTTCAGTCTTTTGTGCTATAAAAGCAATAGTTTATGTCATATGTGTGCAAAATAAAAAAAACCACTAATCTGATGCTGCTTTTAGATTCTGACGATCTCTTTAACTCACCTTGTAAACTCTTAGGAGTTATTGTTGACTATGCAGCTTTTGTTGTCTTATACATTCTCAAGATTTTGCACAGAAAGATTATTTTTCCTCCTTTAAACACTGAGAATATTTCATGACCTCTGTAGATTGTGTTTATTACTTTCAAAGAGGCCTTTCATGCTGGTTTCAAGCATGCATTATTGATTTTTTTTTTCTTGATAGTACATGTTACTGTCTATGACCAAGTAAAAGCTGTTTTCTACATGGCATGCCATCGCTGTTTACTTCTTAAGTGTGCAGAAAAACCAACAAGACATCTCAGTGTGTACATTATGTAAATTGCCTTTTAGCTGCTGTTTAACAGCTTCCTGTGTCAAAAAGAAGTTGGTACTAATCCTAGTTATTTATTTATGTTAAAATAATCTAATATATTTATAAGTTAACTGTTGATGGTGGCCAGATAACACACTATATGATAACAAGTCAGCATGGCTAAAATAAAACACTATCTGCTCTGCTAAAATTAATTTCATAGCTTTCTGAATCTGCATTGCAGTTCTTTGGTTATTTATGACAAACATTTCATGAAAAACTTGAATTTTACTTATATATTTAGCTTCAACCTTTTAAGTGTCTGCCCTGGTTTCAGCCAGGATAGAGCTGGTTTTCTTCAGAGAAGCTAGTGTGAGGCTGTGTTTTGGATTTGGGATGAGAAAATGTTGATAACGTACTGAAGTTTTGAGTTGTTGCTAAGCAGTCAAGGACAGTCCAGCTTCTCGTGCTGGCCTGCAAGCAAGAAGGCTGGGGGTGCACGGGCAGCTGGGAGGGGACACAGCCGGGACAGCTGACCCAGGCTGGCCAAAGGGATATTCCCTACCATATGATGTCATGCTCGATATATAAAGTTGGGACGAAGAAGAAGGAAGGGGTGGAGGACATTCAAAGTGATGGCATCTGTCTTCCCAAGAAACCATTACGCGTGATGCAGCCCTGCTTCCCTGGAGATGGCTGAACACCTGCCTGCCCATGGGGAGCGGTGAATGGATTCCCTGTTTTGCTTTGCTTGTGTGCGCGGCTTTTGCTTTCCCTGTTAAACTGTCTTTATCTCAACCCATGATCTCAAACCATGAGTTTCGTAACTTTTACTCTTCCGATTCTCTCCCCTGTCCCACCGTGGAGGAGTGAGTGAGTAGCTGTGTGGTGCTTAGTTGCTGGCTGGGGCTAAACCACGACAGTGTCTTAGATTAATCTTTTACTTGAAGCTACCTAGACTGACCAGATTTCATGGCTTCCCATCTCAGTCACTTTGGAGTTCAGGTGTTTGTCTTGCAGTCAGGTGAAGAGCAGAGAATAAAAGTCCAACCTGAGAGTGAACCGATCTTTGTCTTCATTTATGATGAAGGTCAACTGATAATCTGTATCACTTTGTCTTATTTTATTCCATTATGAATTACATAATACATATGAAATTAGAAGAGGAAAAAAAAACTTCTAAAATATTGAGAGACCTACCTCAGTCTGTCGTACGCTACCTGTCATCTTGAAGCTCTTGCCTCTTCAGATGAAGTACTAATTAGATCTAAAAAAAAAAAGATGAAATCAATGATTAATTAACACAGAGACTTCCTTTTATTTCCTTTCATGCAGCAACTCCCTTTTTAGTTTGCATTTGTCCAGTGGCTGGTATAACAGGGAGCCGATTCTCAATGGGTTACTACAATAAAGAGGATGTTTCATTATAGCAACACTCCAGTTCAACATTGTTGTAAGTTCATCACTTTCATTAGGATGATACTGATATAAATTAGATTAACACAATGATGAGTCAGATGCATTGACCTTACCTTTGACAAAAAAAAGGAAGCTGATAAAACAGTTGCTTCCTGGGTATATGAGCAAAACATGTTCTATTTACTAGCTTTTCCTACTTCTTTTAAACCTCAATTAATTTCTTGTACAAACTGGCTGCTGACTACAGCTGATAGAAAGCATGTTAATCTTAACTAAAAAAAAAAAATCCTATCAGTTTCAACAGGATCCATCAGTAACTAGAGTTGAAGAATATGATTTTTCATACTGCTACTTTTTATTTGGCATATAATGCTAACATACAATATTTCAGTCAAAGATGCAGGAAGCATGGTAACTGCTGTTTATCACACTGGCAAAGCACAGACAGAACTCTTGCAGGTACCATGAAACAGGCACCTGTTTTATGAAGATGAAAAAGGCATTGCCCATCAGGTGAGAGGCTGT
>NW_010548060.1:0-2664 GCF_000687285.1 Phaethon lepturus | reverse complement strand
TCCTGCTGAGGTTCTGCAGGCCAAGCTGTCACTCTTTTGGAGAGGTGGTAACCAGCATTTATGTGCTGAGCTCCCCTGCAGTTCCAAGCTTCGAAGACAGCAAGAGCTCCTGCATTGAGCTGTTTGCCCCTGTATAAAGCAGTGGTTCCTCCACATCAGGAGCAATCATAAAATATGTGGCATTTATAAGTAGTAAAAAAAAAAAATCAGTTCTTGCTAGAAAGGTGTGTGAACTATAACAGGATATGTGATAGCAACAGTAAAGTTCATCTCATTTAATTGAAGACACTCCAGCTATAATTAATGGAGAGAAATAAATAATTTTAGGGAATAATTGACTGAAACCTCTTTCACCTGGGTGAGAACAATCACTTTGCAGAAGAATCTATTTTTCTTTCTGTGGCAAATTGGATGACTAAATCAGATGTAAACATGTACATTTTATCAAATGAATACCACTACTGGTATCTCCAGTTGCCTACTTCAAATATTGTGTGACAGAAGATGGCTATTATTACCTAATGTTGTAATGACTTAGTAATCGTAAACCATTGGTAAGCAAATGACATGTCCATATCATATAAAGACCCTGCAGAATTGTTAATGTTGGCAGGTAATCAGTGGGGGTCCTGTAGTATTTCAATGAGGTTCCAGCTGGGGACTCAGATAATTCAGGTCATCAATAAACCTATTGGAAGAACATTTTATAAGTCCCTCACAAAGCTGTTTTAGAGAAACACCACTGGTACAATCTGTGCCATTGCTCTCTCTGTAGAGGAAAAGGAAAGTATCAGTTTAATTGTAATTACAACATTATTCATTAATATTACAAAACCTGTTTGAGTGCTCATCTTTTCTCTGAATGTTTTTATTAACAATCCTTTATTAGCTTCAGTTAAAAAACACTGATTGAAAACAAACTGCAGTCCTGGTTATGTAGTATATGGTATATTTCAACCAAACAAGCTGATTACTTCTGATTACAGGCATAATAGCAAATAATGAAAAAGAACAAATGGATCATGGGATTGCAACAATATCTGTTTTTTCTAATCAGTTGTGTTGACTGTTAAATTTATTTTCTATTTTCCATGTTCTTATTATGGATTCCACAGTAAGACTCTACAGCTGAGGTTGAAAATTGTTTCTACCCTTTTACTCCAGTAGTAAACATTTACTTTCTAATAAAGAATGTCTTTTGGGGACATTTTCAATATACAATTATACTTTGGTTATACTTAATAAATGAAGAAAAAATATAGCACCAAACTTCATCATTTTTTCCTTGATTGATCAGCTGTCAATAAAAGAACCTGGCAGATATGTACTGACAAATTCTGTAGGTTGGCAGTTAAACTTTACTTAAAAAGGCAGATAATTTTTCTAGCTCCACCAAAAAAACCCCACAGTTTATCAGTTCCTATTCTTCACGTGACAAAAAACCCATATGTCTTAAATCACCCTGAGTGTGTATCTTTATACTACGGAATGGAGCGTAGCAGAAATATGTAGCCCTCAGGCCATGGTTTCACATTACAACATATTTGAAATAATGCCAAAACAATAATGGCCTGAAGTATGGCTGTGTTTCCCTTTTGCATCCTCCTAGCACAACGTGGCAAGCACAATAACAGGTGATACCATGAAGCTGTAAACAATTTAAATAAACGTTGCTCTCAAACTCCTTGTAAGTGAAAGCAGAATCTCAGGGCGACAACTGTAATGTCCCTGCTTTCAGGAGGGGTGAGCTGCTAATCTGGACAGCTTTGCGATATAATTCTTTGCACTTTGCATTAATGTAGGTTCAAACGTATCATTCAAATGTGTACATCAGTTAATATTGAGCTAATATATACCATGCGAGGACTAAATGAGAGAGCAGTTACAGTGCTACCTGAAATAACCAGCACTCTAGTGATTATAGCAACGAAACTATTTTGAAAATAAATATTTTAGGCTTCGTTTCAAGAGATTTCTTTTGTGACTGAAAACATTCTAATTTAATGAAATGCTGAAATTTTCCAAAAGAAACATTTCTTAGCAGAAAAGTTCATTTAATTGAAAAATAATATGCATTATTGGAAAAAAATCCACATAAACCTCATACATATTACCACGATGGGGTGGCATTTCTGGAATAACTCTGCTGAAAAATCAACAGATCTCCTTGTCTGCTGATTCTGGTACCGGATTAGACAGAGAGTGGCAATGGACAACAGTTATGAAAGATTTATCATAAATCTCCTTGCTGGAGACATGGAAACTTTCTTACTCTTGGAAAAACTCATATCCGAAATGTTTAAATGTTCTAGAGGTTTAAAAGCACCGTTGTCCTTCTGTTGCATACTAACAAGCTGATTACAAGTGAGCAGTTTTCGGAAGGGCAAGTGGTCGCTCTTGTCCCAGCAGACTGTGATTTAGATAACAAGGCTGAAGTGTTACGGGGAGCAGAGCTCCGTGTAACTTTCTGCAGCGAATTAGACGTGGCTGTCAGTGCGATTTTAAATCAGGCATGTATTACAGCGTTTTTGCAGCATGACGAGTTGAATTAATGTCAGTGATTGCTCTTTCATAAATCAGTCAGATCATCAGAGTTTGGGCTGGGTGCAGGTGCCCAGCGGGGGCTGCGGGGAGGCCTCTGTCAGGAGCGGCCGGGGGGGGGGC
>NW_010548059.1:0-5340 GCF_000687285.1 Phaethon lepturus | reverse complement strand
CCCAAGTGCAGGACCCGGCACTTGGAATCTGCTCCAGTGACTACCAGCAACTCACAGCCTGTGGATGGGACACGTCACTTGGGCCAGACTGATATTGGAAGTGGCCAGCAGTGGTCCTCAGGGAGGAGGATAAAAGAAGCAACAACAACATAGCTGTTCTAGGGAGAGGGAAAGACAATCAGTTTTTCTGCATCATGGTTAAACTGAACCAGTAAATAGCCCCCAGTTTCACAAGCTTCTCCGCTCTACATCTGTAAATCCCCTAATTTCTGCTAAATCCTTTAGTTTCCTATACTTTGTCTTCCCATACCATTTCTCCACTCTTTCTTCTTTCAGCACTCCATAAAAAGTGAACTCTGGATGTTAGAAGATGTTGTTTTTCTTGTACATCTGTACTATTACCGGCAAAATGATTAGGTGTGTGTTGTGGCTTAACCCCAGCCGGCAACTGAGCCCCACGCAGCCGCTCACTCACTCCCCCACGGTGGGACTGGGGAGAGAATCAGAAGGGTAAAAGCGAGAAAACTCATGGGTTGAGTTAAAGACAGTTTAACAGGTAAAGCAAAAGCCGCGCACGCAAGCAAAGCAAAACAAGGAATCCATTCCCCACTCCCCACGGGCAGGCAGGGGTTCGGCCATCTCCAGGGAAGTAGGGCTCCATCATGCATTGTGGTTTCTTGGGAAGACAGACGCCATCACTCCGAACATCCCCCCCACCCCTTCCTTCTTCCTTGTCCCAGCTTTATATACCAGGCATGATGTCATACGGTATGGAATATCCCTTTGGCCAGCCTGGGTCACTGTCCCGGCTGTGTCCCCTCCCAGTTCCCCGTGCACCCCCAGCCTGCTCGCTGGTGGGATGGGGTGAGAAGCTGGACTGTCCTTGACTGCTCAGCAACAACTGAAGACATCAGCACTTTATCAACATTATTTTCATCCCAAATTCAAAACACAGCCTCACACTAGCACCTAGGAAGAAAATTAACTCTATCCTGGCTGAAATCAGGACAATGTCAGTGGAGGTCCTAGGTATTATTTTAAGTATTCTGTAAATCACAATAATAACACCAAATAATGTTTAATTTTCAGTGGGGCCCTGATTAAAAATCGGTGTCAGAACGCAGGTGCAGGACAAGGGAGGGTAATTACTGCCAAGGAAAACAATCCTGCTCAGGGAGTTACAGATCTGTCTGTAGGTTTAACCATTTTTCGCTAGAAATTAGGACACTGAAAATTGGTGGGCTTGTTTCATTGCCAGATAATTTAGGTATTTGATTAACTTCTACTTCAGGTGCTGAGAGACAAACAGCTCCCACCATTCTCTTGAACTTAATAAAGTATTATCCCTGAAAGTGACTTTTGCATTGCACCTCTCTGGTCTCCCTTTGGTCTGCACACTGGATGCTTAGGAGTGTCTTTGCTGCATCTGAGCAGACATTGTACTCTCTGTATTTCCCTGGCTTGATTGCAGCCTTGAGTGACAGCTACCTTGTGACTCAAGAAGGTGTTGGAGGAGAGGAGTGAGGAGAAATGGCCACTAGGTCAGAGGATACTGCAGGTATGGGAATTAGGAAAAAAAGAAGGTCTAATATCCCAGACTGTGGTTAAAGATTAGTCTTTGGGGATTGTCACTGAGATATAGATGGGAAAGTGTCAGAAGTCTGGAGGAGACCTGGAAAAGGTTGGAGGACATCCAGAGCTTAAAAGGAAAGTGAAAGGCTTACATAAAGGACAAAGTTGCAGTCTGCTCGCTCCTGATGGCAGAAAGTTTTGAGAATGCTTTTCTGGGTCACATTAGAAGTTAAAAAATAAATAAAATGTCTGGTCTTAATTACACAGGTGGGTTAGGTGTCCCATCAGTAAACATACTTATTTTAATTGGCTCACATTTTCTTTATCTGGTCAAGATGTTCTTCACAAAGAGTGTGAAATAATGAGTTAGATAAGGGATGAGTGTCTTTAACAGAAGCTTCCCTATGAAAGGACAAAAATGTAACAAGGGGTGGTAAGGCAAATCTATTTTCCTCCAAAATTAAGAATATGTTTTCCTTAAGCTTTTCTTATACAAGCAAAGATTAGTCAATTAAAACGTAGTAGATAATAATAATTTCCACTGCTCTGTGTCTACTATGTCTGGGTGGAAGTAGAATAATGAGGGCTAATTAAACAGTACAGACCTGTTTCCAAGTTCTTAATGATCAAAGAAGAGTAATAATCTGAGGTAATAATAGATGGTGTTTAATACTTTGCTTGGCCAATACCTGACCACTAAACAATGTCTTCAGAAATTTTGTTATAGAAATAATCACTAAAATTTATCTTCATGTAAGACAAATTGCATAGGATAACAGAAAAAAATAGGTAAACTTTTATGTAGAAATCCCAAGTGTAAGATGTTGTGCTTGTGTTGGAGTTGGGAAGTGACTGCTGCTGCTGGAAGATGCTGTTCTGCAGAAGCATGTGTCAGACTGATCTTTCAAGCCATGGTAGTCTCCATGTAGGTAATGAGGCTGTTTTGCTATCTTTGACTGTGTAGCTCACCCAGAAAAAATATGTTTTGCTTACGTCTTGACATTGCCTGGTTATATAAGAATATATTGAAAGAGGTGAGAGAATGCAAAAAAGAGTGTATTTTATACCTTCCCCTAGGCCTGGGCCGGGTTTGGTATGTCTGTAATTTTGCAAGGTAAAAAGTGTGATGTGATATGAAGTCAGAAGAGGTGGCTGTTGTCACTTAGTTTGGCTTGCCAGGCACAGCCAATACAGCCATCCTAAGTTCTCTCCCTTTGAAGTTTTAAAAGATTATAAACCAAAAATGACAATAACAAGGTATCTATAACAGCCCAGGGTAAGTTGTTCTAAGACATTAAATATTCTCATATTAAGAAAATTTACCTTATTTTTAACCTGAAATACTTTACCTTCCCTTTTAGCCTCTGAAAAACGCAATTTTTCTCTTACATTGAAGAGTCAACTACTTGTTCTCATATGTACTCAAGAAAAAGAAAGTACAGGATGGGAAATGATCCCTGGATCAGCAAATCCAGATCTCCATGATTCTTGGAAGCTGTATAATAGATGGAGAATCCACAGAGCAGATAAAGTATCCCTCAATTTACTGTAAATCAGAACCTATGACCAAAGGAAGGCAGCAAGAAAGATCAAGGTCAGTGATACTCCTGCACTGGCAAGGTATTTATGTAAAACTAATAAATAGAGCCTTGAAAATGGGCTAGATCCTGTGCTTTAAAAGAAATCCTAGAAAAACAACCTGCCAGACTCATTCAAATAAAAATATAATCACGACAGATCTGATTGATAGAAGGTTTAACCTTAGATCAAGGCTTTCTAATGAGACACAACCCCTTGTCCCTAGCTGTGATCCATTTTAGTATAACTAATTAAGATTCTTCTTCCTTTCATTTTTAAAAAGGTTAGCAAGGAGGACCCTGGGAACTACTGACCTGTCAATGTCACCTCTGTGCCTGGGAGGATCATGGAACAGATCCTCCTAGAAGCTCTGCTAAGGCACATGGAGGACAGGGAGGTGATTCAAGACAGCCAGCATGGCTTCACCAAAGGCAAATCCTGCCTGACCAACCTAGTGGCCTTCTAGGATGGAGTGACCACATCAGTGAACAAGGGAAGAGCTATGGATGTCATCCATCTGGTCTCCTGTAAGGCCTTTGGCACGGTCCCCTAAAACATCCTTCTCTCTAAATTGGACAAGGGTGGATTTGATGAGTAGACTGTTGGGTGGATGAGGAATTGGTTGGATGGTTGCACCCAGAGGGTAGTGGTCAGCAGCTCAATGTCCAGATGGAGATCAGTGACAAGTGATATCCTTCAGGGGTCTGTACTGGGACCACTATTCTTTAATACCTTTATCAAGGACACAGACAGTAGGATTGAGTGCACCCTTAGCAAGTTTACAGATGCCACCAAGCTGAATGGTGCAGTTCACATGCCTGAGGGACAGGATGCCATCCAGAGGGACCTGGACAAGCTCGAGGAATGGGCCTGTGTGAACCTCATGAGGTTCAACAAGGCCAGGGGAAGGGTCCTGCACCTGGGTTGGGGCAACCCCCGGTATCAATCCAAGCTGGGGAGTAAAGGGCTTGAGAGCAGCCCTGCCAAGAAGGACTTGGAGGTATTGGTGGACAAAAAGCTGGACAGGAGCCAGCAATGTGCGCTTGCAGCCCAGAAGGCTGACTGTGTCCTGGGCTGCATCTAAAGCAGCGTGGCCAGCAGGGCGAGGGAAGGGATTCTGCCCCTCCGCTCCGCTCTGGGGAGACCCCCCTGCACTGCGTCCAGCTCGGGAGCCCTCGGCACAGGAGAGACATGGACCTGTTGGAGCGGGTCCAGAAGAGGCCACAAAAATGATCAGAGAGTTGGAACAGCTCTGCTGTGAGGCCAGGCTGGGAGAGCTGGGGTTGTTCATCCTGGAGAAGAGAAGGCTTCAGGGAGATCTAACTGCAGCCTTCCAGTACTTAAAGGGGGTCTACAAGAAAGCTGCAGAGACTTTTTACAAGTGCATGCCCTGGAGAAGAGAAGGCTTCAGGGAGATCTAACTGCAGCCTTCCAGTACTTAAAGGGGGTCTACAAGAAAGCTGCAGAGACTTTTTACAAGTGCATGCAGTGATAGGACAAGGCATAACGGTTTTAAACTAAAAGAAGGTAGATTTAGACTAGATATAAAGAAGAAATTTTTCCCAGTGAGGGTAGTGAAAGCGTGGCACAAGGTTGCCCAGAGAGGTGGTAGATGCCCCATCCCTGGAACCATTCCAGGTCAGGTTGGACAGGGCTCTGAGCAACCTGCTCTAGTTGAAGATATCCCTGCTCACTGCAGGGCGGTTGGACTAGATGGTCCCTACACCCCAAACTGTTCTATGGTTCTGTGATGCTATGATTCTGTTGCCTCAGAGGAAGGCAATACCTCTCTTCCAGTCCTGGAAATAAACTGTGCATTGAGACAAAAAGAAATTCATCATGTAAATATAGCAAAAACAAATGCAATCATCAGAAAATAACACAGAATCACAGAATCATTAAAGTTCGAAAAGACCTTTAAGAACATCAAGTCCAACCATCAACCCAACACCACCATGCCCATTAAAACATAACCTGAAGTGCCATGTCCACACGTTTTTTGAACACTTCCAGAGATGGTGACTCCACCACCTCCCTGGGCAGCCTGTTTGACCACTCTCTCTGTAAAGAAATTTTTCCTAATATCCAATCTAAACCTCCCCTGGCACAACTTGAGGCCATTTCCTCTCATTCTATCGCTTAGTTACTTGGGAGAAGAAACCAACAGCCACCTCACCACAACCTCCTTTC
>NW_010548058.1:3589-5075 GCF_000687285.1 Phaethon lepturus | reverse complement strand
TGAGAAGGACTTGGGGGTACTAGTGGATGAAGAGCTAGACATGAGCCGGCAGTGTGCCCTCGCAGCCCAGAAGGCAAACCGTATCCTGGACTGCATCCAAAGCAGCGTGGCCAGCAGGTGGAGGGAGGTGATTCTGCCCCTCTACTCCGCTCTGGTGAGACCCCACCTGGAGTCTTGCGTCCAACTCTGGAGCCCTCAGCACAGGAAAGACGTGGACCTGTTGGAGCGGGTGCAGAGGAGGGCCACAAAAATGATCAGAGGGATGGAACACTACTCCTGTTAAGAAAGGCTGAGAGAGTTGGGGTTGTTCAGTCTGGGGAAGAGAAGGCTCTGGGGAGACCTTATAGCAGCCTTCCAGTACTTAAAGGGGGCTTATAAGAAAGATGGGGACGGACTTTGTAGCAGGGCCTGTTGCAGTAGGACAAGAGGTAATGGTTTTAAAGTAAAAGAGGGTAGATTTAGACTGGCTATAAGGAAGAAATGAGGGTGGTGAAACACCGGAACAGGTTGCCCAGAGGAGTGGTAGGTGCCCCATCCCTGGAAACATCCACGGTCAGGTTGAATGGGACCCTGAGCAACCTGATCTAGTTGAAGATTGCAGGGGGGTTGGACTAGATGACCTTTGAAGGTCCCTTCCAACCCAAACTATTCTATGATTCTATGATTTTATGATTCAGATATGTATGTATTCAGATGCAGTATTAGATAGAAATACTTACAGTGAAACATTACGGAATTAGGTTATGAATGTATTAGTTATATACTTAGAGAATGACTTCTAATTATGAGTACAGTCTGTGACCTATGTTAGCTGCCCTACAGCCACCAGCAGCATGTATGCTTCTACCAATGTTCAAATTCCTGCTCAGTGAAAATGTTGAAGCATATCTGCAGTAGCCCCTGCTGATCACCTCCATCAGTGGAGGAACCCCATCCGGCCTCTACTGCAAAAGACTGGGCTTTAAATATAGCAGACGCTGGGGAGCACTGAGCTTCAGCCAACGCTTGTTGAGACCTTTGAACCAGAGAAGTCTTTTTGCATCGTGTCGTGGTTTAACCCTAGCCAGCAACCAAGCACCATGCCGCCGCTCGCTCACTCCCCTACCATGGGATGGGGGAGAGAATCGGAAAAGTGAGAAAACTCGTGGGTCGAGATAAAGGCAGTTTAACAGGTAAAGCAAAAGCCGCGCATGCAAGCAGAGCAAAACAAGGAATTCATTCACCACTTCCCATGGGCAGGCAGGTGTTCAGCCATCTCCAGGAAAGCAGGGCTCCATCATGCATAACGGTTACTTGGGAAGACAGACACCATAACTCTGAACGTCCCCCCTCCCCTTCTTTCTTCTTCACCCCAGTTTTATATACCGAGAATGAAGTCCTATGGTATGGAACGTCTCTTTGGCCAGCCTGGGTCAGCTGTCCTGGCTGTGTCCCCTCCCAGCTTCCTGTGCACCCCCAGCCTTCTCGCTGGCAGGGCCGCCAGGGA
>NW_010548058.1:0-3494 GCF_000687285.1 Phaethon lepturus | reverse complement strand
ACTAGCTTCTATGAAGAAAATTGACTCTATCCCATCTGAAAGCAGGAGACATCATGAGTCCCTTCCTCAGCTTTTCCTGGAGGGACAGCAAGTTGGGGCTCAGAGTGCAGGGGGTGCTCCCTGGCCAGGAGTCCAGAACCTCACACTGCTCATACCTCCTTGCATTAAGTCTCTTCAGCTGCATATGCTGCTTAATCATTGCTGACCCTCTTTCAAACTCCTCTGTTTTTTCCTACTTATGAAAGTTTAGATTTTTTTTTTAAAAGTCTCATAATATATTATAATATATACTCTTATAACCTAATTATTAACCCTAATTAAGTTAATATAGTGTATAATATTATAACCTATTATTAACCCTAATTCCTTGACAGAACTCTCAGTTCTAAGTCAGTTCCTGTCAGTTCCTTGACATCCACAGGCTCCTGGTGCTTTGAGTCCTAACGGTGAGTCCTGCAGCCTTGGAAGTCCCCCTTTCCTGCAAGAAAATCGAGTTTTGTACCCCTTCCCCTTGGACATACCTGCTCTGGTTCTCAACCTGGAGAGGGAAGGGGGACTAACCTTTCAGTAAACCGTAAATCTTTATCAAATGTTTGCTTCTCCATAGAATATTTTCACTGAGACATTTTAAAATCTTTTTTCCCAGCTTTGCTACTTCCATAACCCCTGCCACAGGAACTAGCCCAAAACAGGCAGATCGTTTCAAGGACTTTGCAAGTAGCTGCCATAACTACCATTTGCATTCACCAAGTGAATGTGTTTGGTGTCCTTTAAACTGATCAAGTATGGAGTGTACTGCAAAAATCTTCTGATCAGTGCTTAGGAAGAGATGAATTAGTAAGAGGAGAAAGTGCAGAACAGTGACCTCATGTATACGGAGGGGTTAAAAGATGGGATTTTGGTCCATGGTTGGACACTGAGTGAGAAGTAGATAGCCGAGAAAACCACAGCAAAGGGGTTAAAAGATGGACTTTCGGCCCGTGAGAACACCGCAGTTAGCGCAGTGAGAAAAACAGATAGCTGGGTGAGACGTAGATAACAGGCTGGGTGAGAGAAACCAGATGGTTTCCCACAGAGATAAGAAAGTTGAACAATACTAGGGGAAGACGTGGAGGGAGGAATCCTTGCAACATCTTGTTCGGATTACTCTGCATGGCTCGGCCTTAAGGAGAAGGAGCTGTGGCATTGAGAAGCTGGTAAACAGCTGGACACCTGCAGGGCTCGGCCTTGAGGAGAAGGAGCTGTGGTAAACAACTAAGAGAAAGCAAAGGAGCGCGTGGACACCTGCAGGCAGTAAATCCTGACTGTGTGAGAGGCGTGTGGACAGCGCATGATATTTTGTATATAGCCAATTGCAATAACGTGTGTAACAAGCTGTAACCAATCATCAGTGTGTGCGCGGTGACTAAACAAAAGTTATGATATATATTGGAGTCAGACAAGACAATAAACGGCTTCGGAATATAACTCTCATAGAGTTGTGAAGTCCATCTTTCTCCCACATCCACCTGCTCTGGCATGGGGTCCTCCACGGGCTGCAGGATGGATATCTGCTCCGCTGTTAACCTCTATGAGCTGCAGGGGGACAACCTGCCTCACCATGGTCTTCACCACAGGCTGCAGGAGAATCTCTGCTCTGGCGCCTGGAGCATGTCCTCCCCCTCCTTCTTCACTGACCTTGGTGTCCGCATAGTTGTTTCTCTCACATATTCTCACTCCTCTCTCTTTTCCGGCTGCTGTTGTGCAGCAGGTTTTTTTCCCTTTCTTAAATATGTTATCACAGAGGCGCTACCATCGTTGCTGATTGGCTCAGCCTTGGCCAGTGGCGGGTCTGTATTGGATCTGGCTGGCACTGGCTCTATCGGACAAGGGGGCAGCTTCTGGCATTTTCTCACAGAAGTCACCCCTGCAGCCCTCCTGCTACCAAAACTTTGCTATGTAAACCAATACAAGAGTTGAAAACTGGTTGAAAGCAGTCATATGATGCTGTCAGTCTGGTACTTGATGTAGAAAGCCATGTACTTTTTTTACTGGTATCTGAATGTCTAAAGATGTAGATGTGTGCATCAGAATTGATGAACTAGGAATCCAGAACAAAATCAGTCATTAGTTACCTTTGTACCATCAAAATTCCTAGTGCATGCCCCAGGTCTTTTGGTATCTAAATGTGTATGTGATTATGGTTTAAGACTCAACATTGGAAAATGAACAGCTGTGAACATCTCTTTAGATGATGACTGAGGTTTGCTATGTTGTTTAGCATTGTTCTGTTGATGGGGAACCCCCCCCCCCAACATGTTACCTATGTCTGTAACAGGAAGAGGAACTTGTAAGGATAATAGCTGGTTTGGCTCGTCCATCTTATACACTTGTTACTGTATTAATGACTTCACAGATGCAGCATTCCAAAAAGGGACTGTTGTTTAGAGAAAAAAGATAAACAGTGATCATTTTAGCCCTAATGAACTTAAACTGAAGGATGTTGCCTAATGGCTGAAGAGGATGCACATTTAGAAATCAGGTTCAGATGATTCCTCACATGTCTGAAAATCAGGGGATTCATGGAAAAAAAATCGCTTAACGTTTATAAAGTTGCAAGCCTTGGTTAACATTTCTTATTTTGAGCAAAACTTCCAATATCTAGTTAAGCTTGTCTCAAGCTCTCCTTGAATTTCCTGAAGTCCTTGCAGCAGCTTTAACTACTTTGCATCTCTGTAACAAGTACTCTTGAGTGCCCTTTGGCTGCCTGAGCTTGGAGGCAGTTCTTGCCATTTCTGTTTTGATTCCTCTATTTTGCAGCACACTTCTGGTCAAAGGAGACATAACTTATTCAAAGAAAGCATGCCAGTAGAAGGTGTGTGGCTGAAAGCTGGGAACTTGTCAGTCCTTGTTATTTATAGCACAGGAAGAGCTCAGACAGTGCCGATACGGGTTTCAGGGCATCATCCCTGCATTGTGAATCACATGCTTGCGTTGCCGCAGTTTGAGGGACAGCTTTCGGTGGAGCTGATTAGGGGGTGCAAATGTACACCAAAGGCACAAATAAATAAAAGCATGACAAGGCAGAGATTTGTGTACAACTCGCTGGAGAAGGCAAGTAGCTGGGACATGGTGGGAATTGATATCTGTACCTGGAGAGGGGTACAGGGATGTGTTTGTGGACCCTCCTGTTGTGCACCTCATTCAAAAGAGAGAAGCAGCAATAAGTTCTATTGAGGTAAAACAATAATTTGACAGACTTAAAAAAATTCAATGGAATTTAACAAAGTTTGACAGTGGTTTACTAAGGTTCAATAAGTTTGATGGCAAGGTTCACCTTATTAATTACTGCATGGAAGAAACATACAAAGGAAAATTGAGTTAGTGAAACTTACAAAGTTTAACAAGCTATTAGTCACTTACTGAGGATCTGTTGCAGCAAGGAATCTCTCAACATAGAGGAGTAAGGGATCTCTCTGCCTCGGGCAAGGAAGGATCTCTGAGTCTCAGGTGAG
>NW_010548057.1:8496-41350 GCF_000687285.1 Phaethon lepturus | reverse complement strand
TCTGACCTTAGTGATTCTGTGATTCTGTGAAGATATATGTGACTCTGGTGTCACATATTTTGCAGCCTTAATTCCAGATAGGATGAGTGTCAGTTATGGAAGGAA
The DNA here is from genome assembly GCF_000687285.1 of Phaethon lepturus. NCBI lineage: Eukaryota > Metazoa > Chordata > Aves > Phaethontiformes > Phaethontidae > Phaethon > Phaethon lepturus. The sequence goes on along the minus strand of NW_010548057.1, from coordinate 41,245 downwards.
CCTCTGAAAATTAATCTTAACCTGAGAGTTTTTAAAGTCTGAAGTTGCATGTGAGCTATCTCAGAGACAAGTTTTAACTGTTCTCCATGAAACTTCAGCATCATCCAGACCACCATTCTGAGTCTGCTAATGATGCTCAAATTTTATGAGGCTTAGCCCATGGAAAGTTTTGCTACACCTGTGGGAAACTGCTGCAAGGGAAGGTATTCCTAATTGTGAGGGAGTCTGGCAGAATCTGGGTCAATGATAGCATGTGTTTGTGCAGCAGGTATATTCAGACTCGCATCTTTTCATTAATACATTATCAGGTGTGATTGTGGGAGCAAGGCAGTGAATCTGGATCTGTGTAAAACTGAAAACAGAATAAATCAATCTCTCTTTGTTTTCTAAGAATGACGTTTGTAAGTTATGCTGCAAAAACATCACGCAATCCACCTGTCTAATTCTTGGGGCCCTGTCTCTCTGGACGTAGCTGCAATAGCTCAGATGCGTATAACCAAGACTGAGAGAGAGGAAAAATAGAGAGTTTTGTACTTTCCTCTGAATTGAGGATAACGATGGATACAGGGTAACGATGAGGACGGACCAGTCCCACTGGAGCTGTCACAAAGTGCTCTGTCTGCATAGTGACACAGGACAGCCCCAGGCTGCCAAGAGGGAGAGAGAAGGGTGAGGGCTTTCACTTCAGTGGCCAGATGTGAAGTATTGATCAGAAGAGAAGCATCTCCACTTCTACTTGTTTACCCAAATCTCTGTCTGTAGCTCCTGTCATTGGTAATTTTGAAGCCCAGCCTTTTTGTCCTCTAGAAATAGGCTCCTTTGGAAACTTCATAAAGTTGGAGATTCAACTGCAAGTAGGCTATTGAAGGATAAAGTGTTTCTTCACCAACATTAAACAAGTCCCTACTGATCAGTTCTGTTGGCAGAAACTGTTTTCCCCTGGAAAATAAAAGGTATGCTAACAAAACCCCTCCAGACCTTCGAGAGCAGTAGGTGGGTAGGTGTTCCCCATCTATAAATTCTCAGAGTGCTTTCATTTTCACTTCTGTGATGATAATAGTTTCCCCTCTCTAATTTCTCAGATAATTAGATTACCTCTTCCATGCAGGTTGGGGGAATGAAAACATAGCTCCTGCTGGAGCTCTCTGATGTTCAGGCAGACATCTTGAGAACACAGATCAAACTGATAGTAGGCTATTTTATAGGGCCTGAAAAGTCACTAAGAAACTAGCAAGGCCCGTTGGATTTTCTGTCATGCATATGATGAGAAAAATATACCAGCGTAAAATCCTCTCTATTGTCCTACCGTGACAGCAGCAGCTATTGTGCTGGGAAGCTTTTTGGACGGTAGCTCCACCTTAGTGTTCCTGCTCTGCCGGCTGGTGGGGTTTTGGGGACAGTATCCAAACAGAGGGGGCTTTGTGATAGGCTATCAGTGACCCATAAGGAGTATAACACACAACCCACTGGTTTGACAAGAAGGAAAAGCTCAATAAAAGCAGAGTGACCTCTCTCAGTTTCCCATTTCAAGCCTTAACGTTTACTTCCTCGCACAAAAGACTGGTTTGGAGAGCTGGTACCATGTTCTACTCCAGGCTCTTCTCATTGCGAGAAGAGTTTAGCTGGCTCTTCCTAGGGGCGTTTCTCCTTTCCACTTTCCTCTCTGATATCTTTAAACAGGAGAAAATTTTGCACTTTAAAAGGGGTCCACATTCACTTTGTACTGCAAATATTTTGCAACTACCGAGCTAGAAATTAATGGTGGATTATACTTTTTGCCTAAAGTTCTATTTCATAGTCTAAGTAATCTATAAAGAAAACAAGCAATTACTTGTTCTTTTGTCTTCACCTTATTGCTAAATAATTATCTGTCCTTTAACAATAACCGCTCTGCAGTTACATTGGAATTTAAGTGCTAGAGAGCCTGGAAGAGCTCATAGAGTTTCACAAGCTGTGCCTGCAAGGCTAATTCAGACAGATCATTCCCAGAGCTCCCTGTGAAAGGGCTTGTGGTCTCCTGTCACTGGGGTCCAGCTGACACTATGAGAAATTCCATAGTCAGCATGGAGTTACCTGCGCCGCGTTTTGCCAGAGCACTGAGTTAGCCCTTTCCCTATGCCCCAAATGGAGGGTATGTTCATGGAGCACAAAAGCTCAGAATTACCACTCTTGTAATTTTTCTGGTAACATTTTAAAAAATTCACTTTGGTTTGGGCTTGTATTGGGAAAAGCCTGGAAAGTCACCAGGTTGGTGAATCTGGGTTGATTTGTGACTGAGTAAGCCTCTTTTTTGGAAGAACTTTTTCCTCTTAGCCCTTCCTTTCACAAGACAATCTGTGCTGGCAAGTGTTTTAGTTCCTCTCCAGCGAAGTATCGTGTTCATGTGAATTCACGTGTTGTAACCACCAAGCATGGCCAATGTGAGACAGTATTTCTGTTTCTGTTCATGCAGGATGGACCCTGACTTCTAGGAGTCCCTGTTGAATTTTTGTCCCTAAAAGACACCAGCAAGCAAAATGTATGAGGATTCTACATGTGACATGTACAGCACCAGTGGCATGCTCAGAAAGGGCCTGATGGCATGGCCAGTGACTGACAGCTGCTTCTTGTTCTTAATTGCTTATTTTCCAGATGGGATTCCAGACGGGTTTGCAGACTGTTGCACAACTTCTCCCACCAACTCTCCTCTTGTGTTTGCACTTTTGTGGCAAAGGAGACTTGCACGAAGCACCCTTGTAGAGGTATTTTGTTTTATTCCAGGTATCGGCCAAAGACGATAGCTGATAGGTGATGGGCTTTTTTACCCTAACAAACTTTTATCCTGGCACTGTTCACAGATCTTACCAGCCTGGTAAGACTGGCGCTCAGTTTGGCTTTCTGAATGTAGCAACGCAATCTAGTGCTGATGGACACTTGCAGTACATCTCTCATATATGCTTTAATGTGGTTTTTATTCAGTGGCGCTGAGAGTGGCTCACTATTAGCACTCTGTTCTGCACTTAATAAAGATGTTCACTGCTTTCTTACATATATGAGGAAAGTGAGATATGTTTTTGGGACATTGTTTTTCAATTAGTTTTACAAGAATTTGTGTTAAAAACAAAATATTGGTGGTTTTGCTCCATGACAAATCTTTGGTTTTTTTCTGATTGAACTTTGTAATAGAATAAGTGCATATTTCTAATTCGCCCTGACCTTAAAACTTACTGAAATCTGTCCAATTATATTTAGAGAACTCTAAAGAAGAATTGACGCTATGTTTAACACCAATAATCAGAGGCCAATTCATAATAATGTTCTTCAAGGGTATCTCTGAAAGATACTATTCTTTCAAAATGGCTGCCAGCTCCCCTTATTCTCAGACTAAAGCAGAGAAAACCCCCAGCCCTTACTTACTGTTTTGTACTATAGTTTTAATGTTGGAATGCTAGACATGCATTGGTATTCTTCCCCTCCCAAAAAACCAAAATGAGCAAAATGAGAACGAAGGAACAGCACTCAGATTTCTCTAATCAAGGACGGATTTATAAATCTGGCTGCTCTTCGGTCAGCAAGTGTGTCTGGTACAAATGCAGGAGCGTGTGTCTTTTGTAGCCTCCACTCCATCTGCCTGAAGTGAGAGTGGGCAGAGTAATGCGAAATCCAGGGAATCCAAGTCCTTCTGTCCGAAAGCTGTCGTTGCCTTTACTTTCACTGCTTTTCTTCCCAGAATGTGTATGGGGTGGTTAAAGTGTTACCTGTGAACAGGCATTTTTCCCACTTAAGCAAAGATGAATTCTGTAAGTTTCTGTAAGGCTAAAGCCAGCCTATAGTGGAAGTGAAACTGCTCTCTGACTCGGGTAATCAATCACAACTGCTGAAATTAATCCACGCATAAACACTAAGCATCAGCTTTTAGCTGTCTGCTGGCTATGATCTCTGATTTTAATTTTAATCTCTTAATTCCAGAAATATCTAACTTGTATTTGAAAATGTTCACATCATTCCTTAGACTGTTCCTGAGGTTTTAAAAGGCACACTCGGTTATTTCACACACATGGTATTTCTGGTCTCTACAACATGCTGCTTTGCTCCAAAATCTTAACAGTCCCCAACAAGAGTTTCAAACAAATCAGTAAGATACATAAACAGTCAAGGCAGAAGGTGACCTAGTTATCAAAAAATACTCATTTGTGTGTGAGTAGCTTGAGGTAAATAGTCTTTGTTTTGATCAGAAATGTAGATTACTCTTAGTCTATTTTAAATTTTGCTGCATTGTAATTTAGATTATTTATGGTGAACTACTTTTTTTTAAAGACCCTGAAGCTTTCCTTATGATTTAAAAGCAAACTTTTCTTTTTGATTTGAGCTGCTGGTGGAAGGCTCTGTCTGAGGGTGAGAATTAATGCCGACCGTCCTGTCCCCCGCCAGGCTGTGCTGACTCCCTCCGCCGTCCCTGCAACCTCTCCCATGCTGCTAAGGTCCATGTCAGACAGAACCCCCTGTCATGTTCCCCTTTCACTCGCTGCTTTCTTCTGAGAGCTGTCACCACCCCCTGGAAGCACATCTTCAGTGTAGACACAAGGCTCCTACCAGCCCCGGCGGCAGGCTGGAGATGTGAAAGTAAAATTTATGTCTAATGGGACTTGGGTTGCATCGGGCGTGTTCGAATTTCGGGTTATTGGGAGACAGGCTGCGCTTGCGCCGAGTATGGGAATCGAGCCTGCCTGAGGGCAAGCACAGAAACTGCTAGTGGTGAGTCCACCCTCCTCCCACTGAGGCTGCAGTTCACCGGGAGATGTTTAAAAAGACTTTGGGAGAAGTTTCCTTGAATGCCAAGAGGCAGGATTGTCGCCTGCAGTATAATGTGTAATTGCTTTGCTTCGGTTGGTTATCAATGGCAAAGGCGTTAACGTATCCCTTCTGACGTATTAAGAGGAATTTGAAGTGTAAGCAGTCAAGCACATGAAAAGCAAGAGGTGCTGCAGGGAGATCATGTGCATATCTGGGTTTCTGTCCCTTGGCATATGCTCACCCTTGCTCTGTCCCTGGTTTGTTTCCTTTTTTTTTTTTTTAAAAAAAAAGAACCCCAAATTATGGCCTTATCACAAAAATTTCATAAGTAATAGTACTGGCTGCAGGTGCCCAGGTGCTGGCAGCGGGTGGTTGCAGGGGTGGCCTCTGTGGGGAGAGTGAAGGCGCTGACCCATGCTGGACACAGGCGGTACCAGCTGGCTCCAATAGAGCTAATGCAGGGCACAGCTGTGCTTCTAATAAAAAAAAATATATTTAAGGAAAGGCAAAAGGCTGCCCAGGAGTGCGGAAAAAACAGTGTGAGAAACAGTTCTGTAGGTATCAAGGTGAAAGAAGGTGGGGAGAGGAGGTCCTTCCGACACTGGAAGAGAGATTCCCCCGCAGCCCATGGAGGGCCTGTGGTGGAGCAGGTTTATCCTGCAGGACTGCAGTCTATGGAGAACCCATGCTGGAGCAGGGGAGAAGTGTGAGGAGGAAGGAGCAGCAGAGAGGGGTTGTTATCAACTGACCACAATCCCCCGTATCCATCCCCCTGTGCCACTCAGGGAGGAGGGCTGGGGATGGAGAGGTGTTGGGAACGACAAAGTGAAGTTGAGCTGGGGAAAACGGGGAGGAGGGAAGGTGTTGTTTTAACTTCATCTTTGTTTCTCACCATGCAAGTCTATTTTAACTGGCAGTACATTAATTTTCCCCAAGTTGACTCTGTTTTGCCCATGATGGTAACTGGTAAGTGATCTCCCCGCCTTTATATCAACCCATGAGCTTTTCCATCTTATTTTCGCCAGGTTCTGTTGAGAAGGGGGAGTTAGAGAGTAGCTAGGTGGGCAGCTGGCAGTCATCCATGGTCAACCCACCACAGTAATACACAGTTTTGGAAAGCGGTCTGAAATTTTATTCACTTCCATCTATTCACTAGGTATTAGTCACGACAAAAGCACTTGCAAACTACAGCAGTACTGAAAAAAACCCAAAGTCTAACAAATTCCCCACAGAAGTATAGTGAAAAAAATCCCCCCGGTTGACAAACTGTGTCATATATTTCTGTTGGATCTTCTTCCTAACCTTGACCCATCGCACAGCTTTCTCATCGTTTTTTTCTGCGCCCCCCCCCCCGATCTTTCCCCCAGACAAAGAGTGTAATGGCTTTATTTTTGTTTTGTTTTAAGGTTGAACAATCTCTTCAAATGGCTGTCATTGGAGGCTATTTAAATTCAAGCTTTACTATATGCTGTCAATTCAGGACTGCTGCCAATAAACATGGAAGAACCTTGTATGAACTGAACATTTCTCAACTTTATTAGAGTCATTCACATTTGGACCCTTTCCCTGCCCACACACCTCTCTGCCCTGAATCTCTATTTCCTTGCCAAGTCATGTAAGCCTCTGATCTTTTTTCCCCAACTAAATTTCCAGACTCCAAATAGAAAGCAACATAAAAGTTGTACTGTTAGCCTGCATCACCCCTTCTCACCCCTTCATGTCACAACTGAGTTCAGCCAAGTTATAGACTCAAAGCAGAAGCCTCTTGATTTCCAGAGCAAGGAACCTTGTGGCATGCTTGTTTCCCTGAAGTGTCCTCTTTGTTAGGGTTCACTTTTCTCACAGTGCTTTCCAGTGTCAACCTTCTGGGCATGATTCAAATCAGTTCTTCCAAAAATTTGTATGAGGTGAGCTTTGAGATTCAGATTGCTGTCTGGGCTGGAGGTAACTTCATTAGTATGTTGGTGCATTTCTAATCTCAAACAAGATGTGCAGCTGTTGTAGTTTCTCAATGTGTTAATAAGAGTAAGATAGGATGTACAGCATATGTGATGGATTCAAACTTGTCCAGTACAATTTAAGAAAAACTGTTTTGTATGACAAGTTATTTCCGATTTTAATCAAAGATTTTAAATCATCCTACAGCTAAAAATGGATTGATTCTATGAACACCTCATTTATCTCTTTTTCCCAATACATCTTATTTATCTCTTTTCCCAGTTTCACTTTGGGTCCCATAAGCCTACACAGTTAGGGGTGCTTATGAAACGCAAATGGCAATGTTTTTCCTAAGCATGTATTTTCCCAAGTTAATTAACTAAAAATAGCATCTGTTCTAATAGGCAAAAGAATTTACAAGTTTCAGAGAGTTGAGTTAAACACTGGTGAAAAATGTGTGGTTTGCTTTCTCTTGCTGGCTTATGTGAAAATCACTGACCGTGCTTTTGTAGCTGTACAGTAAACCCTACTAAATTTTCTTTCCTTCTTCTTGAGAAGATAAAGCTTTAAAATCCACCTGGTCCTAGTCTCACTCTGGTCTATACCTCTAAGTTAGATCTCTAGAAAACTGTCCTACAAATCAATAAGTGTATTTATACCTTCCTCCAAGCTGCGCAGCTTGGCTTCGAAAGCCAAATATTTCCTACAATCTGTGCGAAGACCATGTTCTCTGCCCCTAGACAGCGATGGCAGTAGTTCATACAGGTATCCCAAAACATCTGACCGATGCAAATTACACCCAAATCAGCCAATGTCCATCAATAATGGAGAGTGTTACTCAATCTTAGCAGCGTCATACTAGACGGATAAATGGGACAAAATGTCATGTTCAGGTCCATGTTCTTTCCATCTCAAACACTGGATTTTGGCTAGCCAAAATCTAGAATTAAATTGCATGTAGTTAAAAAAAGGAAAAGGGGGAAAAAAAAGGCAGGCAGTAAATGTTCTCTGTGAACACAGTGACATGTCCTCCAACTGGATGGTGAATATCTACTGCTTAAAAGTCATTCTGTTAAGGTGATAATCATAAACTGTGGTTGTATTTAGTGGGTATTGCACTAAACTGATTTTGAAGCACACTTTTTATAGGTTGGTAATTCTGATGGATCAATTTTCTATGTGAAAATGGATCATTTTAATATAGCATAGAATAAATTTGCTCGTGTTTGAGGATACCAGTTGTACAGAGGTTTAAAGACTTCAGTTGTTTTCATCACTTGATTGCTAAATATGACTAAATGAAATACTGAAAACAGGACTGCAAATTCAAGATTGCAGCCTAAGGAGTAGTTACTGAACATTGTTCAGTGATAAAGGAGCAATTTTTGCAATCCAGAATGAGAAACTGTCTCACATTGGCAGCTCGTAGTGAGGTGGTTTTTTTTTTTTTTGGGTCATTACAGGCAGGATTTGGATACATACATTTCAAAAAAAAGGTGGTGTTAGGCAGAAAACAATCTGCTGGCTAGTGGAAATCCACCCCTAATGTTGGAGGAGGATGTCCATAACTGAGAAAACAGTTTAGCACAGGGCTGTGCTGCACAATAAAATCATTACAAGCAATGTATTTATTTGAAGAATGAAGGCCATCTTTTGACAGGAAATGGTCAAGGGTGGGAAGAGTGTGTGATAAGTTGCCATTCGAACGGTGAGTTTCTCTATGAACCAGTGTCCCAGGATGTACCAGCTCTGTCGTTAAGATCTCACTCTTACTTAGCCTTACAATTTTTGTTGAAATTCTAACAACAGCGTTGATTAGCCAAATAGTATCACATTTCATGGCACAGCCAGACTATGACCTACTTTGAGTTTACACAACTATTTCTCTATCTTGTGGTGCCTCATGCAACTGTGGAAGGTGTGTCTCACTGTGGTTTCAGAACTGTTCACAGAAATGTGGCCAAAGAGTTTAAATGTTGAACTAATAACATGTTCTTAGCTTTCAAGGCATGTACTTCATTTAATATCTAAAAGTTCTTTTTTCTGTTATGAGATCAGAAGCTTTTAGACACAAAAAAGTCTAAAGGTGTCCACACTAGGAGGTGACACGAGTGGGAGCTCATTGCCTATCAAACGGGATGTTATTTCAAGGCAGCTAAGAGTTTAGTATGCCATCCTGGTCCAGTTATGAGGCTGCTGTGGAAAGTGGCAGATTTTATGATATGAAGCAGATTCTTACCTCTGACACTGACAAGAAAATCCCATCGTTCTTAGTTTTTAGTAGCGTTGTCCGAGCACGTGCTGAAGTGCAGATCAGCACAGAAATGAGTGAGTCCTCTCTTGGACTTGCATGTTTTCACAAAGATTTATAGAAAGCAACTCTCATCAGGTTATTCTAAACATCTTGAGGAGGAAAGTTTTTTCCCCCATGGTGATAAAGCGTATCAACTGTTTTGGAGAATTTGGAGAGCTTTTTTTCACCTCCCATCCCTCCATACATACTGTCCGGGTAAGCGTCGGCATGGATAGTAGATACTGTTCTCTTAGGATTGTTTCTGTTTTTACTAATTACCCAAGATTGTGATGCTACACTCTTAATGCAGTTTTAAATCTATCCTTTTCTTCCCCAAGAATCTCAGCAAAGGTATGTTTAGGAAATACCTGTCAGTCATTATTTTCAGGCTGTTAGGAAAACAATACTTTTTTTTCCCTCCTGGGTTCCAACAAAATAATTTGCTTCATGTTCATTTCTTGAATTGCAATTAAAGACACCAAATTGGGCACTTCTAACAACTTCATCTTTCTTAGGATAATAGTCTTGTTCTAATAGTCACCTTCTAAAAGGTGACTTTATCTAGCTTTGAACAGGGAACTGTGTTGAAACAGAGAAAATTGGGTCGCTTTTGAGGTAACACTGAATGCCCTTTCACACTTGAGTTACTGCCTAGAGCATTTCTTAGCCTTCTTACCCTTCCTCCCTATTCCTCTTTTAATATGATATCACAACGTTTCAACCTTTTTCCCTCAGCCTTTTTGCTTGTGTTTCAAAGTAATCTTTAACACTAGCAACTTTCTCTGATTTACAGATCCATGTCACATGCTAGTTGTGACATTTGTCCTAATATGGCCTAGGAAAGACTTATGTTTGGTCAATTCATTTAGACTATCCTGTCTCAAGTGTTAGAAGTCTCCTATTCAGTAGGATTTCAGCATCATTTCCTGTACTACGTCTATGGATAGTGAATGCCGTGTGCTGTACCTTGTGTGGTAGGTAGTTCCAGTATTAAGAACTATTAAGAGCACTGGCTGCCTGTGTTTCGGGTGAAGTGAGCTTCAGTTTATTCCTGACTGCTATGGCAGAAAGCCTGGAACCTGTTGGAGTAGTCTGAGCCAGTTTAATGCACTGAGCCTGCAGGTCCCTCACAAAGACCCTGCAGCTCTTATGTGATACAGGTTCCTCCATTTCTGCAGAGTTTCTTAGCTTTTAACAGGCAGTAAGTGGGCTTATTAATTGCTTCTCCTTTGTATTTTAATGTAAATCTAAGGTCTGATGAGGACAAATGGAGAGATTCTTTCAGTAAGCTATTGACAAAAGTCTTTAATTGCAGCAGCACACATCTTAGAACAATGACTGTGCAAAGCATCAAGTGTGCAGGGAAAAAACACTGTTGCAGTAGTAAGTGTACAAATGTCAACTGACCTGGCAGCCTTATTTGTTGCAAGAGTAAGAGGGATTATCCACTGATAAAGGTGACGTATTTTTGGCTGCTCTGGATAAGCACTTTTCTTGCACTCTACTCACAAGAAGAGCTGGATTAGTAGGTGGTCATGACATAATAAAGCTTATAATATACCTTGATAATTGGGAGTAGAATGCAAAAAGGCAGAAAGATACAGGATGGTGAGGAAATCCTGTTCTTAAAAATATAGGTGTCCAAGGACTGTCTTCTCCAGGAGGAATGACCGAGCAGGCTTGGACTCCTCAGCTTGCAACAGAGAGGACTTAATGGGAGGATAGTAGAGATCAACAAAATAAGGAGAAGCATGGAGAGAATGGACAGTGATGTGCTGTTTGTTTCATCTAATACAAAATCGAGGGCTGGCAGATGATGTGGGGAGGAACCAGGGTCAAAATGAATGTGAGGAGGTGGTTTCTTCACCCCAACATGAAGTAGTTGCATGGAACTTCTTGCCAAAGTTTGTTGTGGATTTAAAAAGTTTACACGGGTTCAAGGGGAGAACAGAGAAATGTCTGAAAGACAGATCCATGGAGGATTTGTAAATAAGACAAACCACATCACTCTCGAGAAATCTTCTGAGCTGAAAGCAGTCTGAGGCTGAGATAGTAGCTGGGGAACATGTCATATGCTTTGCCCTTTCCTCAGCCCGGCACCTGTTTCTGGCCACCATCACAGATGCTGGCCTAGGGGAGCCCTTGGGCTGAATCAGCATGGCCTCGCCTGTGTTCCCCAACCAAACTTGACATTGCTTGTTGTGAGACACCGCTAAATCAAGATCATCTTCATATTTTGCTTTGAACCCTGATAGGGAACTTCTTCCTCTCTTTAGGCTGTGCCTGAAGCAATCTTTCTAATCCCACCCATTAACTCGTGGTGAAAGATGAAGGCCACTTTGCACCCCCTTAAGGGTGGGAAAAGTTTGCTATTTTCATCATACAGACTTAACCTAACATAGCATGTATGCTAGCACACATCAAATGTTTTAGTATAGATTACAGCAACATAACCTATTGATGAATATTTTACTCATGTGAAATGCCCTAAATGAGGGAATGATTTTATTTGCCACCCAGATCAATCTCCAAGAGATGTGTAATGTTGAGTCTTAAATATTGCCTTCTTCATAAAAGACAAAGCTGGCAGATGCAGGTTTTGTGGCTTTAAATTAAAAAACCTTGTAAAGATATATATATAAAAAACAAAAAAGAATGCAATGCTCTAAAAAAAAAGCAAATAAAAATTCAATGGGCCTTCATATACTGGTGTTTGTACTCAGAAAGCAAGGTTTAATAAAATTCTTTAATTTTATGGCAGAAGACATGTCAAGTGCAGTTTACATTTCTCAGCCAATAATCATATTTTCTTGCAAGTGGCTGATACATTTATTTTTTAGAGACAGACACAACAAATAATAAGGGTTTTTATTTGAGAGGAGAAACAAGCATTTTTATCAAGATGAAAGGGGTATAATAAATTTATGAGACCTCACATACAGCTATAATATAATAAATTAGGAGGATTAATGGAATTGTGGGCTACAGTAACCCTCACTAGTAGAATGCCTATTTTATGGAGCTTGATAATATAGTTTATCATTGACTCCATGGGAATTCCCACAATATATTAGCTGTGGTGTAACAATAAAGCACACACAGTAAGAGGCATGTCTCTTTTGACACACATTCTCTTCCCACACTTATTTTACCAGGGAAACAACTCCGGTGCAGTTTAATTAAACTGCACTGCAATGAATTAGTCCAGGTCTTAGCCCCCTGACAGTGAGGAGCCTGGCATTACCACAGGGGGCTGTCCCCCTGTGACACCAGAGACTGCAGAAAACCTGGGAAAAAAAGTGTAGGGTCTCTCAAGTGACACTGTCACTGTGCAAGGCCTTAGCTGTCAATCACAGGATCTGAAAAAAGCTCAGACCCCTTTACGTTCAACTTTATCTGCCTACATTTGTTCACTTTGATCTGACCTTTAGGAGGAGATCAGAAAGTGACGTGGAAAGGCATTTAGAAGACCTCCCCATTTATGAAGAAGGCAGATGTCGGTGGCAGATAAAACCCCACGTCAGCGGATGTTCAGCTGATGAGACTTTCACTTATCTGCATGTTTTTTAAAGTTTCCAGGAATAGGAGCGAATCAAAATCAGGATTCTAGAGAAAAAAATTTTTTTGTCAGGGGAGGTGGTGCAGTCAAGCATCAAAATCTGAATCCAAGTGGAAATGCTCAGGTCATATGAGCAGATGGGAATCACAGTGCCGCAGCCTGCGGGATTCCTTGGTGTTACACAGGCCATTGGACTGCCTGACTTTGTTTGTATTTCTTTGAAACAGAACATACTTTTCTAGGGGAGAAAAACAAAATCCCTCTTTATTTAGAAGTCACCAGGAACAGAAAGGTCATGATAGTCTTTGGGTACTGTGTGACTGGTTAACTACTATCCCATTTTAAAAAGAGGCAAGTAATTTTGGGGATGAATTTACCCAAGTTACACTTGTTATATGACACCATTGAATGGTGTACTGGCTCGAGTTAAATCAACTGAAGGGTGATCTATTACCAAATTTCTGTTCACCTGGAGGTACTCAAAGAGTGTGATCAAGTCACCTTAACTGGCATACATGGAGGTCTTCAGTCTCCCAATAAACTGTATTTTCCACTCCTTTAATCAATGCTTTATATCTTGTATCTGTCACTAGTACATTGAAACAATCATAAGGTGAGATACTCTTCAAAGAGAAGAAATTGATAATGATTTTTTTAAAACAAAAAATTGAATTGCATAATTCTCATGATCTTGGAGGAGCATTTCCCTAGAGCCAAATATTTGAACATACAAAAAGGTAATTCCCAATAAAACAGCAAAACTCTCATCCATTATTTATAGATATGGCTGTACAGAACCTTTCATTAGATCACGAGACTACTTAGGAGTAGAAAACCAGAATTTAATCTTTTAAAAATGCATTTTTTAGTGAGAATACCTTGCCAGACTCAGCTTAACACTTTTTTGAACACACACGCCATGCCACAGAGGAATTCATTAGACAATGGCAATTAGATCTCTAATCATTTGGCACTGCTGGAATTACTGCACTCTATTTACATGCCAGACATGGTACCTTAGTGATTGGTTCATCCTGTCGCCACATTTCCATCAGCTACTGAGCCTGAGAAATGGCAGTCACATTAGATGTCATGTAAAGCATCTGACCTTGCTCTCCCAGCACTTGATCTTTGCACTTCAAGTGGACATTTATCATTGTCCTGCAGAGACAGAACTCAGGTGGTTTGGATTGACCACTGGTTTTCATGTTATAAAGGCATTACAACGTTCCCTTAACTTTATCCTTCTATCTCAGGAGGGATGGAAATACAATTTTGTTACCAGCTGGCCAGGTGAATTTACTCAGTGGAGAGAGAGAGAGAGAGAAGCAGGTTCCTATGGGTCAAAAGACTACAAATAAGAAGTGTTTAGTCTCAGACGATGTACTCTTCAACTCATACAAATTCCCGATGTTCATAACTGCTTTGCCAGTAGAGTCGAAGACTTTTATTAATCAATTTCCACTGCTTTGTTCTTTCTATGACACAGGGAATGCAGAGGTCAGAGATTTGCAAGTGGGGTAAACATAGCAGATAACTGCAGCCATAGCTGCAAGACAATAGTCCCTCAGCTTCAAAAGAAACAGAAAATCCCATCTGTAACTAGATGGGACTTTCCATTACATTTCTTTGAATATTGAAAATAGCTGCTGTGACTGCAGTTATCTTCAGAGCTAGGCATGTGAGGTTTCAGGAGGACTTCAGTTGAGGCCCTGTGAAGAATTTGGCATAGTGTGCTATTCCCCAAAGGAATCCAACAGAAAGATCCTTTTTCATGCTGAAGTCTCATGAGGAAGCTGGTTAGGACTTTCTCAGATATTGGTGCTTCAATTTGCAGCTTTCTCTGTGTAGCAGGGATGGGTTAATGCAAACCTGAAAGTCATGAAAGTCTGAAAGTCATGAAAGTCTGAAAGTCATGGTTAATCCCCATCTCTACGGACAGGTTGGCTGGCTATCTAAAATGGTGGGGAAAGTTTGCATGCAATTTCAGACTGCAAGTTTGGGGCTTATCTCTTCTTTTAACACTTGAAGGAATAAATCTGCAACTGAGATAAATAGCTTTTTAAAATAAGGTCTGCAAAATTGTGTTGATTTCACTTTAGGCATGGTGCTGTTTTTAAGGGACTTTACCTGGGATTCTCCCTTTTCAGTTGTACTCACAAGTGGTGTTTTTGGAGGCAGACAAGGAAAGGGGCATTTACAGGCATCATCTTGTCTGAGTACCCATTCTTATTTTCATGTTTTCCTGACCACAATTTTTATCCCATCTATTAACCTCATTTTGCTTCTGTAGTTAAACATATTTTTCTGTAATTACAGATATAGACAGAGAGAGGTAAAAGAATAAAAGGTGGCTGGGAATTTACTGTAAAACTCAAACTATTCAGAGTTTTGTTTCTAACACTTGTTTTCACCCGTCTTTCAATTTTAAAAATACATATGTACTGATTGATAAAATTACTGTTCAGGAACAGAATAGAGTTTACTGGGAAATCCTAAGTTGTTATTGTTGGTTTTTACTTAATTTTTCAGGGAGAGATATGAGACTTTTTCCACTGAATTACCTCCCTCCACCCCCCTAACTGGTGACAGTTGTCACCCAAAGGTAACAATATTTTAGGCCAAGGTTGGGATCTTTTCTGGTTTTGTTCAAAACTGACCCTGTAAGGTTAGGTATGAAAATAAGTGCTCCAACCTTCGGAGTGAGTAAGAAACTCAGCATTTCCATTAAGTCTTAAAAACTGCTTTGCTGAAATCCATATCTCATTTCATTTTAGAAAACTTGCAAATTCTACATGAACAATTAAAGATGGGTTGAATAATAAACTATTATAATGTGGTGGGTTTGATTTAAGGGATTATATGGTAGTAAATTAATTAATTATTAGGATTTTCATTCCGATGTTAGTTTTAAAATGTTGTCTATAATCCCAGTGCGGTTAGAACTGTAAACCACAAATTAGTGAATAAACTCATGCTCTGGCATGTTGCCTTACTGTGGGAATAGACGTACATTTTGACTTCTGTGAGAGGCAGGGCAGGCTCCATCCAAGTATGCAAGAACAAAGGGAATGCTATTTTGTCTCATGATTCACCACCATAGTTGTCAGCTAAAATCTTGCTGCAGGTTCTTTATTACTCCTGCGAAGTCAAAAGAAGTATAAAACTTTTTTCCTATGCCAAGTTGCAAAAATGAAGGCTAAAAACCCAACCTTGCAGCTACAAAACATACAAATTTGATCTAGTTGTTAAGAGAGCTTATATGATGCCTTTTCTTACCGTAACATTTCCTGCCACTGTGGGCATGCCGATGGGATAATTGGTTCTAGTGTGAGTTATGCACCCAGTGCCAAAGGTGAGAGTGAGAGTCAAGGTCAATGATCTGACAGTGATGTCTATGGCAAAGCGGATTTTTGTGACTCACAATTCTCACCGAGGGAAGGAGCACTGTGTTCTGCTGGAAACCCTTTACTTCCTCTTTTTCACCTCTGACTAGATCTAGTTTCTTCCTTAAAAAATTTACTAATCATTTCTGTGACTTGAAATTTTAGAATAAATACATCGGCATGTCTGATCACATAGCTTTCGTTCATAAAATATTATTTTAGCCACACAATGGTAGAATAAACCTAGAATTCTATGTGAAAGGGTCAAACCATCTATCTTTTATGATATAGCTTCCACAATAATGCAACTTTAACCGGAAATGCCACCCATAAATTGCAGTCCAATGAAGCAATATTTGGGACTCTCTCATTGCATTTTATGTAGATGAAGTCTTGCTGTGTCTGAATGCACTGAGCAATGGCTGAAATTCATACCTGTGGGGTGTTTTTTTCCTTAATTGCTGCTGTCCTAGATAGCAGGTGTTTTAAGAGCATGTAGAAATAAATCTATTTGACGCAAGTTTATCAGCTGCACTAATATAGTTCTTAATGACTGAGGACTTTGCATAGCTACAATGAAATTTGAAGGCCATGTTGATTCTCTGTACCTGAGCTTGAGACTAAATGTAGTTGCTGTTCACTAGCTGGGCCTCCTGCAGAGGATCTTGACATCAAAGAGACAAACTAGCTAAGTCATAATTAGCCCCAAGCTTGTTTGGTGTAAATTGTAAACAATATATCAAGTTGACTAATTGTAATGAGTCTAACTACCAGACACTGAACCTTAGGGATTGGCGCGCCTTGTCGCCACATTTGAGCGGTGCATGGTCTGTGCGCCAGGAATCCCAGCACTTGAACCCGGCGCTGCTCGGGGACATCCATCAACGTCCGCAGCGGGCAGGAGTCAGGTGCCCCTGCTTCTCCAGGGTTTGCGCAAACAGAGCAACTCAGCTACAGTATTTCTCACATTAATCTGCACAATTTGGGAGACTCTTTCAGAGGTAAAAAGGTTGAAAGCCACCAGAAGAATTGTCAGGAAAGTTACAGGCTCTGTGTTGCCATTTTCGGTGATCCAACCTGTCTTCTGAAACACATAATTTTATTAAGGGAACAGCTAAGACCCTTCTTTCCTAATCCATTTCAAAATGTTCAAGCATCTAGAAGCTGACATATCTAATCTATGGGAGGCTTACTGAATATTTATTATTTACCAGGAAGAATTTCCCTGACATCATGCAAAAGCAAACAGCATTAACCTGGGTCGGAGAGAGTCACCGCATTTTAACAAACAACAAAAACCCTTGAACTAATAATTTTGCCTGACTGACACAGATTCACTGTACTCCCACATTGCCACATGCCACTCTTTTTCAAAGTTGCAGGTTCAAAGGCTGTAATAGGCACAATATGAGAAATGGCACACTGTTTGTCTATGGGTGTCTGCTCTACCACAGTATCAACATGATACAGGAATGGATCAAAGATTCCTAATGGGACAAATTTTTACTAGCTCATATTAACTCTGAATATAGGAAATGCGCACATACATATATTTTAGGTAATGTGTAGTGACATAAAGGAACAAAGATGAATGTACTTGCAAACCAGCAAGCTATTCCAAGATAAGAAAAAAAAAAGTCCTTATGTTGTTTGGTGAGCCCTTGGTGAGTTTTTAGCAGCATACCTCTTAGCAAGATATTTTTCTCTATTTATCCTTACTAAGAGAATTTTTTCCTGTTCCTCACCTGCATTTGCTCTTATAAGTTTATTAGGTATGAAAAAAAAGGGAAAATATTTTTAGGAGCAAAGAGTGTACATGACATTTGATAGTGAACTATGGTGCTAGGAAGCAAATTATGAAAGCTGCAAAAATCTTTCAGAATTCAAGTGACATGAGCACTGGGGCATAAACTGTTTGCAAGAATTAAAGACGGCTTCTTTCATTACTCATTCCCAGCTCTGCCCTCCTTACTTCATTGGAAAGTAAAAGTGTTTATCGGGTTATTTGTGGCTTCTAAGAGCAGCAGGCATAGCTTTTCCTGCCACCCATGCAGACACAGATCCTGATTAGGTCATCTTAATTCTGCCATTCTGAGTAGACTTTCTCCCAAAGCCAGAGAGAAGTACTCACGAAATACTTTCTCAGTCTCAAAGCAAACAAGAGAAACACTCTCTTTAGTCTCACAAGGACCCATTGTGAAAAGGGAAGACCTTTTTCTCCTTCCCTTTAAAAATACCTTTAGTGCAAGGTTGAGGAAGTTGGAGACTACAGCTGGCTGCCCACCAGCATGGTGCAGAATCTGTTGCTCCCGTCAGAGCTGCCTTAGTCCTGCAGGGTCACGGGGAGGAGTGAGCAGTGCAAATGTATTCCGGCCATTAGTCATCTGGTCAGTTGTTATGCTAAGCTCAGAAGAGAAGTTATGAATTTTACTTCCTGGCATTTAGCATAGAATCACACTGAGGAAAAAGTATGTGTGAGAGTCTTAATTTGCCAGTGTCCTCTTTGAAAAGGACCTTACTCTTGTGGTTACTCTCCGGAAGGACAGCGGTGGTCGTATTTGGCAGGATGGTATTTGTAAATTATTTGTTGTGTTCGTGGCATCTGTGCAAACTGTATAAAACAGCATTTCAACTGCATCAAATTAACCTTAGCCTGTAATACTGCTTCTAATCACTATGTATTGTAGTTACCTCTCCCCTTTGACCCTTGATTAATCTGATGATGTTAATTGTTCATAAATAATTCAGGTGTTCCTGGATTTCTCACAGATTCTCTTAATTTAAACACTGCAGCTAAAAGTTCCTCATATCATAATGGCAAGCTTGGGTCTTTGGCACTTTTTGAGACTGATGAAGCTATGTGTCCCACAAGCTCTGGTGTGGCTGGCTTCTGAAGCAAGCAGAGTTTACAGGCCAGTTCACAAAACACCAGAAAAACAAAACAGAATCAATGGGTCCCCAACTGATATTGTTCGCATCAGTCAGTCTGTGAAATAAAAAACCAGTCTCTCCCAAGTGAGACTCACTGTCCTCTGGAATCTGAAACCCAACTGTGCCGACCTATTTGGTTTATTTTAATGCAATGGGAAGAACGGTGAGTCTTTGTCATAACGACAAAGGTATAATATTTGCTTGTCACCACATCCTACCCAAAAAGAGGGCACCAAAGACGACATGCCGTACATTTCAGTTTGTGACAGTACTACCCCTGTGGTCCCCAGCATCCCAGGAAAGCTATTCCCCATTTTGAAGGGATTCAGGATATTAAACAGACACGCCTGGCAGCAAGTCGGGAGTTTTGTTAGCTCAGAAGGACTTTCAGTGCTGCAGACGTGTAGCTCGTGCCCCAGGCTTAACATGGTCCCAACACTCAATCTTACACTGACTTGCAAGGACTGTGTTTTGGAATTAGCTACAACTAACCTTGCTGCACTGCAGGATGATAAATAACCTTATCACCCCTGTGCCGAACCGATAAAGGATCATCCGGGCTCCGCTGGGCACATGCAAGTTGGTGCACTTTGGAATCGCCGTTTAATACCTGTATTACAGAACCTGCTGTTTGCCAACAGGGTGTGCTCCCCTGAGGCGAGTCCACGGAAGAGACGCATAAAGTAATTAAGAAGATTGTTATTCTAAAGGGCCATATCAGCTTACCCTTTTTATTGCATTGCTCCCCCCCTGGAGAACTATCACAGGGATCCAGGGAATCAAGCAATAAAACCCCATACCTTTATTAAGCCTGCATAGCCTCAGTTTGTAGCAGTATCATTTTTGGTTAGTATTTTAATATCTCAGAAAGCAAGTCAGGTGGTTTCCCTATGGTTAATGTAGAAAGTCAAAGGAAGAGCTTTTGATTTTGGCCAACCACTATTTTAATCATACTCATTGTGTGATTGACTGAGTTTGCATGAAAAAGGGAATACATCTAAAATACAAAAAGATAGGTGGAGTATGCATGCTTTTTAGAACAGGGCTGGAGGTGCTAGCATTTGAAGGCAAAAATGTTAATTTGTGGCTCATTAAGCATATAATCTCAAATCTGTATTATACATAAGATTATCCTGTGCCTCAGCTACTGTGGAATGGTGGGGATCCAGCCCCTCATTTCTGCCTGAGTCTACAACTTCTCTGACCATTTGGTCAAGATGAAATCCCTTGACTCTCGTTAGCTGCCTTGGTTTGAAAGGCTCTTCCTGTTTGGTGTTTTTTGGCTATTGGTAAAGTTATTTTAGTGACACAGCTCTTCCACCAAATCTTGAGATGATCAGACTTCCCTCTGGTTTAAATGGCTTTATGGATGATGTCACCATTTTAAGGACTGTTACTATGCTTTGGACATGGTCATTGTGGGTGCGTCTCATTTGTTTTTACCTCTTTGGGGATCACGTTTGCCAGGTTTAGCACTTTGGGTATTTTATCCAAAACATTTTGTACTTTTCTTGTGAAAAGGCATGGAGTGGAGCTGGTATACCGTGACTGAATACTTAAGCAGACACGTACAGATCCTAGAGTGTAGATATATGTACACTGATGTTCATTTCAGTCTTGGGCCCGTGGACTTTGAAGTTAAATATGATGATAATGAAACAGTTAGTGAAGTAATTTTAAGAGCCAAATGAGGATAAGTGAACCACACGCAGACATAAGTCAACCACATGCATGACTATTCCATGTCACTGGAAATAGAACATGCATCACCCATAAGTTTAGGTATTATGCTATAGCAGAATGAATCCCAGTATCCATACTTTAAAAATGATGATTTAAACATTTTCACAGCCGTATTCTTGTAAAAGTTTCATTTAACCATGCCTTAAAGTATGCCGTTACTTGGAAAAATACATATATTTTTTAAAACAGCTCTGCACTAAGATCTGACTGTGTAACCAGAAAGAAAATAAATGATGGCAACATCATTGTTTCCCTAAATGCACAAAAGAAGTTTAATTCTTAAGTAGTATTTGTATTAATGCTAAGATCCTGACTTGACTTGACAAGAGGAAGGGGAAGAGAAAAGTCCCTGACATTTCTCTCTTGGCCCACTACTGATTTGTAGAAAAAAAATGATAAAGGTAACTTACAGCCATTGCTGTAGGAATCTCTGATAAAATTCAAACTGATATCCCAATATTTGAATTTATGTGTCTGTAGTGAGCATGGTATTTTGTAACAACCTGCTTTTCTACTCTCTCTTACAGTAAACTTATTCTTTTTGTAGTTTGCTATTTTCTTGGTCTCAGTGGTATATCCTTCAATTTCAAATGAGAACTAAGCCTATCACTATGTATTATATCATCAGTGTACGTTACTGCAGGAAAAAAACACAGCTAAAAAATCTTTATGGCAAATTCATTGTAAGACGTATAGTCATGTCACCTAGATATCTGTTAGTGATCATCGGGCAACTAGGAGTGGTATTGTTGGCCATCGGTTATGTGAGCTGTCCACGGAAGAGAGAATAGTGTTTTTCTAATGAAATATTTTCATGAATATGCTAATTCCCCTTAGTATTTCTGTGGTCAGGTGTAGTGCCCACACTTTGCTGGTTGTTAGTGAATCCTCCTGTTGTCATCACTTCCTTGGAAGACTCTTGTTCCTCTCAACCTCTCTGATATCTGCTCCCAAACCAGCTGATACAATTTCTGTGGGGAAACACCTTTTTATCATTTGGGTTCATCTAAGAACATACATACTGGTTAGCAGGAGTTATCATATTTAGGTGTCCCAGTTCATAGATTTGCTACATGGCTGGGTAAGAAATGCCTTGTTACTAGTCATTTACTTTGAACTCACCCTTTACTTATTGTAGGGGGAAATGATAATAAAAATATTTGTTTAAAGCATTGTGACTAGCTAACACACTGCCAAATATTCATAAAAGATACAGATGAAGGAAAACACACCACCTACTTGCATCAAGATTACATCTGAAACGGATTTTTCCCCTCTGCCATCCATTTTAGGTCTCAGTTGTACCAGCAAACTGAGCTGATATGCCTTACACTTCTGCGCTCGTAGGGAAACCCTGGTGCCAGCAGAGAGGTAGGAAGTGTGTGGCCAGTTTTGGGGGCACAGTAATTTTTAACCAATTGACCCATCCCTTTATTTGCTTCTGATCTGTTCAGCTTGCTACTCCTAGTCAGGTATTTGCTACTGCCTTGTTTAAGAGAAAGATCTGTCACTCCTTTAATCAGATTAAATTTGGGTGTCACTTTTTTTGAGATGCAAAAGTTGTTTTGTCAAAGCAGATGTTGTCTCTTGCACTTGACTGTCCAGTTAACAACTCTGAATAGGCAAGAGGTAAAACCCTCTTTCAGTTTTCCTGACTTGCTTCATATTGTTCCATATCTTACCATGTAGCTCATTATTAGGTCTTAATTAGACCAGACATCACTTTGTGGTGTCAACAGGTTTGGGGTGATTATTCCCCTAAGCCTTTTTTCTGGCATTATCATATCAGTGATACAATCGGCAAAGCAAAGCTTTTGAAGTGGCAGTAAGAGAGGTGGCTTGGTTTTGGGGAGGGGGTTGAAGGAAAATTATAAGTAAAACGTATGTTAAAATAAAACTGGATTACTAGTCCTACAGACGTTCGAAAACATGAGTTTATCTAGTCCTGCTCAAAATCTGAATCGGTGTCCACACAACAGGATCAAACACAGGATTAATACGTAGGTGTATCTCAACCCAAAATCTGTATTACATGCAGCAGGGCTGGGCAATCATCATCAAGCACATCTGGGTAACAAGCAAGGAGGAACAGAGAAGTGGGCTGAATTCATTCCTCTCTTCATCCTTAAAGGTAACCAGAAGTCTTGAGCAGATTTGACATTTTTATCTGGCATCTCCTGGACAGAAGCATGTGCTGTGCAGCACACATCCATGGGGAGCCCAAGACATCCGACCTTCATGTGTGTGTTAAATTGAGGAAGAACTGTAACTAGCGCACGCATGCTGTGTCATCAGTCTGTGCATGTGTAAAAGCCACTGGTGTGAAATTTGCATTCAGAACAAGAGGCTCGCACTAAGTGGGGCAGCCTGTAAAAACCTAGACAAAAGGCCAAAGTCTTTGTATCCCACCTGGAGAAAATTTCCATGTGGAGAAAGCAAGCGTGTCTGGGAAATATGGACAGTCCTACTCCTGCTACTGTTTGGACAAGCATTTCTGTGACCCCTTAGGGATAGAGTGTGCCTAAAAAGATGCTGTTATTTTCAATTAACCTTAAGCGTCTACTTCTACCATTAGATTATACCTAGGGTGCTGCTACCTAGGGTGCTGCAGCTTCAGGGACCAAAGCTGATGAGACTGATGTCCCTGATCACATCGTGGAACTTGGGTTTTCTAGCAAGGATGCAAACTGCACTGGCTCCAACAAGCTTTTTGGAAATTATTTTCCCTAGAGAATGGAATTTATGATGTAAAAATGAAAGGAAGAGCATGTAGTCTTTGCTACATGATCAATATATATCTAACTTTCTAATGTTAAATTACCTACACAAAATAAAGCTGGGTCCTTGATCTGTTCTGAACGGAGGAAAGAAAGGGCAAGAAAAAGAAAAGCTTTTTTTCACATGAGCACATCATAACTGTGAGAAGCATTCAGGCAGCAAGATCATGAGTAACATATATGACTGTATAATAACCTAGCAAAATAAATAAAGGTGGATAACATCCTGTTTCATTTATGGTGTACTGTATTGTAGAAGACTGGCATTTACATTAGTTTGAGTTCCAATAGGACAAATAGGTATCCTATTTGCACATCATTTAATGAGATACAGATTATAAGAATGTGGCATGCAGAGGTAGTCACCTCTTCTCAAGTGCTTTGGTTTGCATGTGGAAACAGTGGCAGGTGCCTATGTGTTCCCTTACTTACCAGAACTCATTTGTGAGTATGTTGTGAGAGAAGGAACACTTTACTAGGGATGCTTTCCAAATCACGGCTTTGATTCTCTTAGAAAGTATTAAGAACAGTCTGGTGTTTACTATGCTAGACAAGCAGAGATAAGCATCATTAAGCTACCAGAAAGTCAGAGAAAGAATATAAAATCACCACAGATCTGATCATTTTCTATCACAAACTGAGGAAACAATTTTCCGTTAAATGTGCTTAACTGTAAGAGTTACAGGCACTGTTTTTTCACTGCGGCATGTTTACCTGCTGTGAAACTTTTACTTCCAAATCCATAGCAAAAAATACCTTTCCTTTTTCCCTTTCCCACTTCAAAATAAATTTAAAAAAAAAGTTTTTTAAGGACTGTTTTCAAATATCTACTTAAAATGAATATTCACAAATATTTACAATCAGTCTCAACCTTTTCAATACTGACTTTTACTGCAGATTAAGGAAATCCAAATGAAAGTTCCTGCTGTAGTAACTGTTAATGAAAGTCACGTTTTCACAGCTCTGTAAACCAGACACAAGAAGTATTTATGAACTTTACTAAATAAAAATTCAAATAATTCATGCAGTTCACTACTCTAGTCTGATTCTAAGCTCTCTTGCCTAAATATATCTTAGGTAGTGTTTCCCAAATGTATTCAGCCATGTGATACGTAGTACCAGCTCATTCATATCAGATGAAGTGTGACTGGAAATAAAGCTGGATCTTTTTAAGAAGACACAGTCCTTTGCTCCGTATTTCCAAACCAAAATAGCCAAGTTCATTGTATTTTTGCCTACATTTCATTACTTCTCTTCTTCCTTCTAAGTGAAGACTAATGTAAAGACAATTGCTAAAGAAGCAGCAATCATAATACCCTATACTAACTAAATTCAGACTTACGGCTACTCACAGGAGAAATACATGACAGATCCATTGTTCTGTATTAGCAGGATATTGTCCCAGTATATGAACACATGCAAACTTTGAAGGCTTTGAATATTTAAGGCAAGACACTAGTGGCTCATCCCAGTGGGAACCACAGAAAAGGGGAACCTGATTAAATTTAATGTCATTGTCACTTTTTTTTCCATTGCTAAGAATTATATAGGTAGCCATAGCTACCACACTGTTCAGACACCATGACCACAATATTCTCCCTCAGAGGTTGGCGTCAAGGGCTGAATTATTCACTCCAAGAATGTGATTCATTACTAGATGTAATTCTTGCAGATTAAAAGATTTGTCAGTATATAAAATACATGTACATATTCTAGCAGCTGATTTTAAAATAATTGTTATGCCCTCACTAACCTTAAAAGAGACCAATTTTTATTAGTATAATATAAGTTTGGAGGACATCTGCCCCTGCCCCGTTCAGAAAGTTCTGAAGTAACCGAGCAGCTTTTTAGTGTTTACTGTACAACAAATTATGAAGTTGAAAACTAATGTAGGAATATGTAGGAGGCTACTTATAGACCCTTGCAATTAAAATAAGAATGTTTTTAAACTAGTTTCTTAGAAATGTTTGCCTGCTTAAACTGTTCCCTTATCTATTGTTTATTCTGTCAAATGAAACCTCAAATAAATATTCTGCTTAACTGCAGAAAGTGCATAACTCTGTTTCTCCACTGCTGTTTCTGTTGCTAACTCCCATCTTCCTCAGACTTGCCTCACAGTGCTATTCCTAAGTTGGACAGACTAATTAGACTCATTTCCATCCCAAATAACTTCTGTGAGCATGCCTCATTTACCACTCACTGAGATACATGAATAAAGAAATGTCTCTATCTATGAGGATCTGTCCAGTGTAAAACGGCTGGTACCTCTAACCTGTTTAGAGAATAACGTTTTCTCCTCTATGTGATACTAGTAGCCAATTTCATCTCTTTTCCTTTTTACTCACAAGGAAAATTGAGTTTTAAAATAAATCTCCAGCTCACAGTGCTGACAAAGCTTAATACCGCAGCAATCCTTTCACGTATGCCGATTACTCTGACTCAATACCGCAGAGTTTTGCTGGGTTTAGGGATGCCACAATGATGAGCACAAGACAGGCTGGACCATTAACATTTATGCAGCTTGATCTCAACAGGGAAGCTGATGACAGGCAAAGTGGCAGAGACTCCTATTCTATCCCCCCTAATTGTTTCCAGCGTGTAGTGTATGGTAGGATTATCGGGAAGAGCCAGTAGGTGAGCAGAGAACTGCTCTGCTCCGAGTGATTTTCTCAAAACATTCAAGCTCCTGGGTCTCTGCGCGGAGTCTGTGGGAGCTGCGCAGGATGCTCTCTGTAGCCATAAAGCTACACAGGGCCCGCAGAGACAGAGGCAAAATATGAGAGCTGAGAGGAGAAATATGGATACAAATACTAAATACTTGTAAACCGGTCTGCTCACCAAAGTTCATTTTAATGAATGAATGGAAGAAGCTTCTTTCTTTTTTTTTAAATTAAGCTAAAGCAAATGTGTTCATTGCAGAGTGGCAATTTGTATTATGTTACCCTAGACAGAAAAAGCAGTTACTATTTTCCAGTAGTGATGTTTCTCAAATGAATTGGTCTGTTTTGTTTTCCAGGAATTCAAGAAATGGCTTTCTGAATGATATAGGTAGGCATTTTTGGGTAGTTAATGCACTAGGTTAGCAATAGGTAATTTAACTATTGTAGCTTCTAACTTGCCAGAGGCCCTTACTCAAATCAGGTATTTTTTTCTCCTGCAAGCAGCCCTTTGAAATTAAGGTGCCTACTCACAGCACACAACTACTGAGTTGAACTAATGATGGGGGAATCGGACCACTGGACCCTGCACTTAATAAGGCAACAAGCACTCTGGTCTCTTCAGAAATTGGAGCCTGTGTGGCTTCTGATTGCCATGCTGTTTTCTTAGAAGTAACCCAAATCCCAACAGAAAAGCTTGAATTTGTGCCAATGTGTGGGAGTAGCACCATAAATGGCTGGGACCGCCTGGAGAGGTGTGCGGACTTGCTGGAGCACGGTGTGCCCCACACTGGTGCTCTAGCTGGTCCATCATGTGAGATGGAGCGTGTCCTGCCCCAGGCACTGCTGGTGGTGGGAGAGCTACTGGCCTGTCATCTCCTGCTCCCCCAGCGCAGAGGGATGCTTGCACTCTCTCAACTACAGAAGCAAGATAATCAGAAAGCAAATATTGCCCCAATGTAGTTTTAAGTCAATATTTTGAGCTGCTGCCTGGCCTATTTGATGACAGCCAGAGGTTGGAGGTCACCTACCTGTCAATGATGGTACCAGGAGCACAGGAGGCAGAGTCAGCAATCTTCCTTGCCACTGTTCAACTAGGCTTGTTTGCTGATTGAGTGTGTCAATCACAAAACTCATCCCGTTCTCTTCACTGGGAGCTTTCTGCTGATACAGAAAAGAGGGACACAGAAAATCCCCAATTCTTCTTACTGATAACTCCTATTTTTAATCCTTATGAAAAGTGTTCTCCCCCTCTCAGAAATTTCTGGGAGATACCAGGGATAAATCCAGAGCGTTTGCCATTGAACCTGAATGGGATCAGGATTTGGTGCTACATACTGGGGCTTGACTCCCCTGTATCAATGAGAGAGTGAACACGGAGGCCATCTGTATAAAGCATGCGGAAAGCCGGTGCGACTGCTCTGCTCCGCAAAGGAAGCCTGGCATCTAGTGGACGTTTAGCTGTTGCAGGTCTTCTACCTTTTTGGTTAGTAAAGCTGAGGAGGGCTACCTATATACCACCCGAAAACTGGTCCTGACCTTAAGTTTGTGTGCCTGACTGCAAGCGTAGTGAACTTTAGTCCTAATTGCGGTTAACAATTCATGCTGACTCTTAAATCTGACCAGCTGCCACTTAAAAAGGTGCAGTTGAGCTGTATTTTAAATAGCTTCTGGGTGGAACTTGGTTTTGTACCATAAATCCTGTTTTCTGTGGTTTGTTTTTTTTTTCTCACATTAAATGTAAACATGTGGGGAAGACAATGGCAGAAGAGAAGGTTCCAGGGAAACCTTACTGCAGTCTTTCAGTACTTCAAGGGGGCTTGTAAGAAAGATGGGGACAGACTTTTTAGCAGGGCCTATAGCGATAGGACAAGGGGGAATGGCTTTAACCTAAAAGAGGGCAGATTCAGACTAGATCTAAGGAAGAAATTTTCCACAATGAGGGTAGGGAAACACTGGCACAGGTTGCCCATAGAGGTGGTTAGATGCCCCATCCCTGGAAACATTCAAGGTCAGGTTGGATGGGGCTCTGAGCAACCTGATTTAGTTGAAGATGTCCCTGTTTGCTGCAGGTGGTGTTGGACTAGATGACCTTTAAAGGTCCCTTCCAACCCAAAGATTCTATGAGGAAATTATCCTGAATACTTGCTTAGAATGACAGATACAAGACACAATATCCATAAAAGGTGCTACAGGAAGAACTCACATTACTGTCATTAAATGTCAATATTTTTATTAGTTGTTCCAACAAGATATAAACCCCGCTAAATTTCTTCTTTCCTTACCTTCTGAATTTGATGTGAGTGCATAGAGTACCTCTCTTTGAGTACCAAGTCAACGTTTAAATGATTTAGGTTTCTTTTCTTTCATGTTCTTATTCTTAGAGGCCAAGGTATAAGCATGTGTTATGCTGTACAGTTGCTTTGAATAGATTTGTTCCTTTCAATTAGAGCAATATTTTTCTGTACTTACGCAGGTTAAATTATATATTACTATGCATTTAGTCCTAATAAAAATAGTCAGATTGATTTTGAAATAAGGTAATATGCAATATTAATAGAAGGAGAGGACACAATCCATGCAATTATTAAATTATTTTATATTTATGAATTAAGTAACATGGGGTGTTTTACAGTATTTTAGAAAAGAAAAACTTAAATGCATGTTTTTCTCAAAAATAATTCAGTATGACTACTATTATAATTGATGGATCTAAGTGTTTGAAAAGTCTTAGCAGTAGAAAAAGTTTAGTATTTAAATTGATTTTGTTGAGCGCATTACGGATCCCAGTGGCAGTTTTCTCCCCCCTGGCGGCCAAGAGAACGAGGTTGCTTTGCTTTCCAAATCAGCAGCACACCTGATGCCACTATCCCTGTTTAGGCACTTGACAACCAGATTTCTACCAGAAATGAAACCTGTTAGTGGGCCAAAATTTAGCAGAGAAGTCATTCTTTGTTACAGATAGCAGTTACGAGAGATTTCTCCAGGTTGGCAGTCAAGACATTAATGGAACAGTAATGAGATTCTTGACATTCAGATGATGGTGTTCGACTTGCTCTGGTAAAAAATTCTGCTGTGATTAGATTGTTTGACCAAATAGCCATAGAAAAGACAAAGAACTAAGAATATGTATTTTATTATTCTTAGTCTTTCTAAAGGAGAGAATGTACTTTAACTTCCATTTGTTTATGAAGCTAAGACTGAAGTGACAGAAATGTTAATGACCTCACTTAATGAGCATTTGAAAACTGAACTGTCAGCATAGCAGTGAGTTAGAAAACAAGACACCACAGTACTTGCTAGGGAATATTTAGCAAATATCCTCTTGGCTTTTGCAATGTAGGCAATACAATGTGGTTTTTTGTGTTTAATGTGCCATGCCAATTAAAAGGCACATTTGTTTTCATCCCAAAAGGTTATTCTGTTTTAGTTGAAAATCTCAACAAAGCCTTAAATGTGAAGCATGTGTTCAGAAACACTTATTAAATATTCCCCTTGCCCTGCCCTCCAAAAAGAAGTGAATATAAAAAGTCTGAAATTGAAAAAACTCTGGAGATGAAGTCTGTGTGGTACTGAGCTCTTTTTGTGGTGGTTCTCACAGTGAAAAACGGACCTTTTACAAACATGTGGCACAGGAACAAACCAGGGAGAACACTGCATTTA
Organism: Phaethon lepturus; assembly: GCF_000687285.1. Classification (NCBI taxonomy): domain Eukaryota; kingdom Metazoa; phylum Chordata; class Aves; order Phaethontiformes; family Phaethontidae; genus Phaethon; species Phaethon lepturus. The sequence goes on along the minus strand of NW_010548057.1, from coordinate 11,525 downwards.
TATGGGGTCATGTCCATTCACCGGTAGGTGCTTTATGGACTGCTATATCAGCTTGATTTCCCCACCTCCAGGGCTGGAGATGCATTAGCTGGATGACCTCTGTGGTCGAGCTCTTGGCTTTGGTGGGATCGCAGGATGAGAAGGAAAGTCACCCTGTTTCAGTGCTGGCCATGGTTGTCTGTCTGTCCTTCTGATGTTCATCACAAAGTGTGGTTGGCAGCAGGGATAAGAAAATTAAAAACTCATCAGGCCCAGCCCTTCGCAGACCGATGAATACCTGACCTCAGCATCAGCTGCAGTTACTGTAAGGTGCTGTGAACTCTGCCCGCAATGCCATGGCCTGTCATTCCTTTCGTCCCTATGTTACAAAGAGGCAGAGACCACAGAGGGAAGAAGAGGCAGGTAGCTAGAGGCAGTAGTATCTATCTCTAGGAGCTGTAGTTTGGTTCAGCATAGTTTGAGAACCAGAGCCCTTATTCGGCATTTGCCTTTTCCCTTTTGTTGTTCTTACCTCAAAAACAGGGGCTGGGAATTTGGGGGTTGGTTACATCCCTAATAATGTAATTAGAACCCATATTGTAAATACAATCAAACAATGTTTTTTCTCATTTGAGGTATATACACATTGATGAAAGAAAACTGAAATGTATTGATAATCAACTGCACAGGCTTATTCATGTGATATTGCTGTATTACATGGTAAAAATTAATTAAAAGGCTAAACTAAGATAAGCCTCCATGAAGTCTACATGACTTTCTGAATTGTCCTGTGTTTTCTTGTTAAAATCAGGTGCAAGAAGACAGATAAGGAGCTAGGAAAAGAGTGCTAATGAAACAGAGGAAGAGAGAGAAAGAATAATTAAAAAAGTGTAGCTGGAAGGGGCTGCAGGAGATCATCAGGTCCTTTCTCTGCCTGAAGGCAGGATCAACTATACCTATGTCAGCTTTGACAAATGTTAGCCTAACTAGTTCTTAAAAGTTTCTAATGATGATGAATTCACAACCTCACCAGATGTTATACTCCAGTGTTTAATTATCTCTACGGTTTGAAAGAATTTCTTAAGCCTAATGCAATCACTACTTGTTCTGTTTTTCATGAAAATAGAGGACAGATGTTTCTCCACCTCTTGCAATATCTTTCTGTGTACTTGCAGACATGTTCCCCTCAGTATTCTCTGCCTTACAGCGTGTCCCCTTCATTTAATCTTTCTTTAAAGGCCATGATCTGGAGAATGAGAATAAACAGGTTTTTCCTGAACTATCTCCAGACCAGCCACAACAAAACATGTTGTATGTCCCAAACTATCTCCCAAACTGGACACAGTGCTTCTGCCTTACTGGGCACTGGATGTAACAGTGCTACTGAAAGAGCAGTCTTGGGCATGTACTTGTTTTCATACAACCAAACATGGTGTTTCCATTTTTTACAGTTTCACCTGTTATCACTCCCAGATCTGCTTCTGCAGAATGGTTATGTAGGCTGTATCTGTGCTACTTTTTTTTTAATCCTGTGTGGTACATGTGCTTTTTGCATAACATGTAATTTTTTCAAACAATTTCTTTAATTTGCAAGATCACTTTGAATTTTAATCTTGACCTCCAGCGTACTTACAGTCCTGTCTCAGTTTGCTGTTGTCTTCAAATTTGGTATGTGCAGTGTGTATCCCTTGACCTGGGTTGTAAATACACAGATCGGACAGAAGCCATGCGAACACACCCCGTTTGATACGTTCTTCTGTGCTGGCCATTCACTATTGGGCCATCAACCAATTCTGGAGTTTAATCTGGATTGTATTTCTGTGGCTTATGGGTATGCTATAGAATACCCCAAGTTATGGATATGTCATAATGACAAGCTGCAAAAAGCCTTACTGAAGTCAACATATATAACATTTGCTGTTTTCCCCATATTCAAAAGTCTTCCTGCTCTGCTTCAAAAGAAGTTAAATTGGTTTGACATTGCTTTTTCACAAATCCATGCTGGCTGTTGCTCCTTAGGGGGGTATGTGTGTGGCATGTGTGTGGGTGTGCATTAAGTGCTTATAACTGCTTGGCATTTTATTGGCATAATCATTCCCTCTCATTACAAGTGTTTCAAGCTTCAGCTGGTTGTGTTGTGACCCTGAACATTATCTTTCACTTTAGAGTAAACACAAAATTTCACAACACAGATACCGACAGGAAATGGTCACCCCTTCCCCAAACATGTGACGCTTTTACTGTGTGCAAATAGTTAAATGCAGCCTAATAGCAATAATCGTTACTTGCAAAGTTTATAACAACATGACAAAATTGAATTAAAAAGCAGTTAATATTAAAAAAAAGTTATGTAAATCCCAGTTTAACTATGTGAGCTTTTCTAAATCACAAATTTTTAAAGATAGCTTCTTAGCAAGATTATCAAGTTTGGCAACAAGAAGTAAACATATTTTTCTAATATTAAGATGTGTTTTTTAGGAATAAGGCTTATTTTCCTGGAGAGCAAAATAAAATAAAACGAAGTATATTGATCCAATTACAGAAACAGAAATGAAGAAAGCACCACTGATCCTAGGAATGGACGTGTACCTGTATTTAATCTATTCCTGTATGTATGCAAAATGAGGCATTTACACAAACGTTACTCAAGTTTTTGAATATCAAAAACTGAAGCAACAAATTATAGTAGGTTATAAAGAAATCTGAAGAAAGTACAAAAACGGTGTAAAGAACTATTTAAGTTTTTCTTTTAGGAAAAGAAAAAAAATATTTAGTCAGCTGGCTTTTTTATCCAGTGCGGGCAAGGCTTCTTTTAGCACTCTACTTGCAGTAAAATGAGGTTTTAGAATTTGAAAGCATGAATTAAAGACAAAGGAGGGGCATAAAATAACATGTAAATGTATCTAATGAAAGACTGTATATGCCTTGCTCCAGTTTCTTTGAGATTCAGAACAGTATATGACAGAACTCTGTTACTGCTTATGCATTAAGAATGTGCCAGTGAATAAATTTTATTTCTTAAGGCCAAATTTTGCCTTTAAAGACACTCT
>NW_010548057.1:0-8465 GCF_000687285.1 Phaethon lepturus | reverse complement strand
CAGTCCTCCTCTCTCTCAAAAGTGCCTTGGAAAAAATAGCTGGATCAGGTTTTACAAATGCAATTTGTAAAAAAAAAAAAAAAAAGTGTGTTTGTGCAAATGTGTATTTGTTTATGTATATTTATTTATGCAAGTCCCTTTGACATTGCTTTGGCGAAACATGGGGACAGTTACATGCATGCTGGACCTAAGAACTTTCATTTCCTGTTCATTTTTACTCTCTCAGCTATATACTATGCAATGTCAAAAACGCAACAGTACAGGAGAGTTACAGCAGTGTAGCCTGACAGCAGTAAGCCAAAAAGTAAGCACACGAGCGTACATTGGAAACTTACGTGTTCACCTGAGTCAGAAGGACTAAAATATTTTTTGGCACGTACTTTAGAGCTTACACTCCTCACCAAATTGTTCCTTGAAACAAAAAGGGATTAGTCTGTGATTTGCAAGTTATATGGGAGATCTCAGCTGCAGATGACCAACCCAAGGTCCTTGAGAATGATGAGTATGTTCATACACTTCTGAACCTAAGTTCCCTTGAAGTCCTGAGGAGTGGCAAACTGATGTCCACAGGATTGCTGTCACCTTTCAATCCCAGTTTCTCATACTGATTAGTTTGCTCCTAAAGCAAACTAATTGTTATGGTTATTTCTTCAGTAATTAGCTACTGACTTTGGGCTTTCATTGATAGCCTTAACATGTTAGTAGTCTTCCTTGTAACGTACTGTCATGGTTTAGCCCGAGCTGGCAACTAAGCACCACACAGCCGCTCGCTCACTCCTCCATGGTGGGATGGGGGAGAGAATTGGAAGAGTAAAAGTAAGGAAATTCATAGTTTGAGATAAAGACAGTTTAATAGGTAGAGCAAAAGCCGCGCATACAAGCAAAGCAAAACAAAGAATTCATTCTCCACTCCCCATGGGCAGGCAGGTGTTCAGCCATCTCCAGGGAAGCAGGGCTCCATCACACGTAATGGTTTCTTGGGAAGACAGACGCCATCACCCCAAGTGTCCCTCCAACCCCTCCTTCTTCTCCGTCCCAGCTTTATATACTGAGCATAATGTCATATGGTATGGAATATCTCTTTGGCCAGCCTGGGCCAGCTGTCCTGGCCGTGTCCCCTCCCAGCTCCCCGTGCACCCCCAGTCTTCTTTCTAGCAGCCCAGCACAAGAAGCTGGACAGTCCTTGACTGCTTAGCAACAACTCAAAACATCAGCACATTATCAACAGTTTCTCATCCCAAATCTAAAACATAGCCTCACGCTAGCTTCTGTGAAGAAAACCAGCTCTATCCTGGCTGAAACCAGGGCACATACAAACTCTGGGTATAGTATAAAGAGAAATAAAAAACGTGCTTATAAACAATAGTAACTGTCTTGCTGAAGAACTGTATCTAATTTATAAACTGTGGGCATTTTTTGCTATGTAACTTAGCAAATGAAGGTGCTCTGTAGAAAAGTGTCTTCAAAGTGTCTTTCTAAGGTTCTCATTCTGGGTCCAAACTCAGCTTTACAGAGAACACCTCAAGCTCACTGCCATAGCATCCTGTGGTCATCTGGTGAAATCAAACCCTAAGCACACGCCTGGGTTTTTTTAGATACATCAAGTTTCTAGCAACCAAACAATTTAGGAACCATTATAGCAGGTTTTGTCACCCACACATCTGTGTTAAAAGAAACTTCCCCAGTTATTACAGCAGGTTTTGTCATACAAAGATCTATAATGTAAGAAATGTCCCCAGTTTTTAGAATAACATCTTAACCTTAGAATAATCTTCAAATATAAACCAGTGTGCTTCCTGACCAGTGGTGTTTTAAAAATAATGTGCAAGGATTACTATTATACAGTGTATTTCACTAGTTAATAACACCAGTGATTACTTATAGGAGTAAGACATGTATGTCCCTTCTTATTGTTCCAAAGGTCATATATTCATCAGTTCAGGCAAAACAGATTTTGATGAAGCTGCATTTTCTTCAAATGTATTTAACTCCTTAAGTATTAAATAAACAGCAACTACTGCTTTCCTTTCTAGCAAAATTTTTTGACACAACATTGATTCTAAGTGCTTAGGATACGTAGGATGCCACTAAATCAGGGGTGTTGAGGGAAGGCAAATCATGCAGTAGATGATCATCCTTGACTATGCCCTATCAAGAATGTTTAAAATGATCTAAAGATAGTCTGCAGTCCTGCGGTGAACTCTGCATGGGCGATCCGCTGTGCCCAAACACAAATACAGCAGGAACAGAATGAAATGTGAAACTCCCTGATTGTTCCAATGAAACCGATATTCCAGCCTCAGACAGATTTATTTACAACTCAGCATGTGCTTGTAAGGAACAGATCTGGACAGAAGAAGGTCTTCTGGTATAAAGCATAGACTTAAAAGTATTTCATAAAACTGAGCTTTTCATCAGGCAACCTGCAAGGCTAGTTCAGACTAGTCTGTTTTCATTTCTTAGAACAAGAGGAAATGTCAGCTGTAATATCATAAGGTCCACATCTTCAAGAGGTACATAAAATGGAAGTATCAATCTTTGTAGCTGCCACTCGCAATAAAATCACTACTTCAAGAGATACAGAAAGCAGTAAAATTTTGGTTTTGTTTTTTTTTTCTCTGTTGGACTGAATCCCCTACTTAAGCCATTATTCCAGTGTTGCACACGGTTTAATTACTTTAAGATCATGAATGGATTTTGAGAAAATATATAGCACTTTAAAAGTAATATTCACATTTTTGTAAGCAAACCATTTATGAATGTCTCCATATATAGAGAAAATAAATGTTTTCAAAATCTTACTTCATAAGTAGAAAGTATTTCTGGGAAATAACTAGAGGAATTCTACTCTGTGCAATCAGCAATAGAGGGCATTACTCCTTTGGATTAGTACCATTTAACATGCTTCAGGAGCAATTCCTGCTGGGTGTAGTAAAGTTTATAAGAATCATATTACATATGAAGAGCAAGATACAGAAACAATAAGGAAAGCCTATCTAAGTGTGTGTGTGCAGGAGCATTAATAGGTAATACCTGGCCAAAGAAGTACTCTCATGATGTAGGCATGATCTTGCTGTGTCCCTTCCAAGACATTGCATATAAAGGCCTGAGGTGATACCCCAGGAGAGCTTGACACTGCAAATACGCTAGTTTGCACCCCTAACCATGGTACGCTATCATGATCCTGCAAGCTATCAAGTGCTCATACAACTTGTCAGCACCTAAACAGTCCAGAAATGCCCTTTGGGCTTTTCTCTGAGACTGCTTTCTGAGAACAGCCCGCTGTTGCTCTGCTCCTTACAACATACCCAATCCTCTCTCATCAAAATGAAGTTAGACAGGAAAAATAATTCAGTTTGAATAGAAATGCCTAAGAATTGAAGTCTCCTAATAGTGTAGAGAAAATTTAGCACCTTTCTTCTGTAATGATTATTGTAAATAAATAATTTCACAAGTGTCAAAATGGCATCTTCAGATGACTGTAGTTAACTACAGGGGACTGTTTGGCTGCTGTAACATTTGGCCCAGTTTCCTAAGGAGGACAAGCTTTCGATTAGGCAAACTCTCCTGTCCTGCTCCCCTCAAAAATGTCTGAAATGGAGATCCAAATTTCAACCAAATTTGAAAGAGAAGCAGAAGTCTTCACAATAAGTAGAAGTTCCTTGGAAGTGAAACTCTGAGAGGACAGGGCAGAACTTTTCTGTTCTACAGTCAGCTGCTCAGCATGTACAGCATGTGCTATGGTAAGGCAGCTCTCTTTGCTAGGTGAGGGTATCACACAGGACTTAAATGTAGCTTTCCTACACAGAAAGGGAGAGAGGAGCTGAAGGACAAAGACGGCATGTACAGCATGTGCTATGGTAAGGCAGCTCTCTTTGCTAGGTGAGGGTATCACACAGGACTTAAATGGGGAGCTGGGACACTACACAGAAAGGGAGAGAGGAGCTGAAGAACAAAGACGTAAACTAATAGGAAACCAAGTTTCATTAACTCTACTGTTCCCCAGTAAAGTTGTTTACCTTCTCATTGAGTCATTACAAAGTAAAACAATGGCATACAAAGGAGCAGGACTACTTAACAGGCATGTAAGTCTTTGCAGAAGGAGGGTAGCACAGCTTGGAAGGGTGGAAAGTTGTGCACATTGGGCTTTGAGCACGCTGCCATTTCCATCTCTGGAGAAATAACCACCATCTTTACTGGTGCAGAATCCACTTACTCTATGACTAAGTACTGAACCATACTGCATATTTCTTCTGGAGCATCATGCTGGAAAACGCATGACAATAAACCTCAAAATACCACAAAAAAAAACAGTGGAAGTACCATAGATGCATAGTTTCTGACAAGACATAGTCATTTGACAACTAGCCAGTTTTTAAAATATGTTTAGGTTGATTTCTGAGATGATAGCATTTGCCTAAGTGAAAGAAATGGGTAACAAGCACAACGTCCTAAATACTAGTCAGTTTTTCTCTCTCTTGTTTCTTAACCAAATAAATACATATAAAACCAACAAGAGCAACTGACTACTTCAGAGAAGTGGAGGAAATTAAAATAACTAAGATGTGTTTATTTTTTTACAAGTAAAATAAACAAAAAAATATTTTCTGTAAGATTAATCTTGAAATAATAGGGCTTGAAATAAACTATCTCAAATAACCTCAGGTGAGAAAAAAGATACTGGAATAACACTTTCCTGGTAAACATGAACCACACTAGACACTCTTAAAGTATCTTCAGACACAAAAAAATGAGACTCATGTTAGTTAATACAGATACAAAACCAGTCATACTACAAAACCAGTCTTATCCTCTTATTTTTCCCCAAAGGGTGTTCTTTTTCACTGTCTGTTGAATAAAATAAGCTGTCTATTCAGTGGACAGTAAAAAGGAGCACCCCCTTGGGTAAGAGAAAAGACAGCTCTGGGACAGTTCAACCTGAAGCCTTTCTCTGTAATCACTGTGCAGCTCACACATCAAAATAGTTCAGATATTCATATATTTAGGTATGGTGAGGTTGCTACAGCAACATCAGGTACTACGTACAACTCCCATTGCTTTTCCAGCTGCAGCTGAACTGGTTTCAACATTTTATGATTTTTTTTTTGTTGGGTTTTTTATAAATTTAGGATCAAGTACAAACACATCCGCATTTGACAGCTTGTCTTGTTGCTCACAATTTATAACAAAGCAGAAACACTTCCCACCAATCCTATACAGTATTTGGGGGCAAGCCCCAACATATGTGCTATGAGTATCTATCTATGTCACAGACCCTGTTGATTTTATACCACAGTACAGCTTTGGTGCGTGCTCACATTGTAGTTAATGCAGACTTTCACCCTCACTTTTTTTTTAAATACAAAACAACTCCCCTACCAATATTCCTTGAAGTGACAGAGCACAAAAAGGACCTGAATCAAAGATGAAAGAACAATAGTTGAAACAAGAGACTTGTTAGGAATGGCTATAGTCACATTTTGTCTTGGCTCATTGTTTACAACTGAACAAAAATTTTACTAATACCTTGTGAATTTGTAAAATGTAACATAAAATTTAACTCTTTGTATCTGGATAGATTTTAACTCCTATTATCAAACCCTTAAAATTTAATTTACTTCTACTAAAGATAATGCAAATTCAATTTGCACCTATTTCAAAAAGAGTAGTTTTAACCTGCTATTTTTGTTTTCTTTTGCTCCTCTCAGTGTTTAGGCCATTATTATATATCACTGCTCTATAAACCTTCATAATTATCTCAGAAGGCCTACATACCATCTGGTATGCTCATCTTTAATACTGGCATAGCAACAAAACTGTAGCTTAAGTAAAAACAAATAAAATTTAACAGCTCTAACGTTGCGTGTAAAGCAATTCTGTTTATAATTAGATTATTTTCAAATTTCTGCTACCATTCTTCCAAAAAATCTCACAAATCAGCCTTCAAAACAATAGCAGACAGCAATCTGTCAGTTCTCCAGTAAGCATAAGCTGTCTAACCGGTATCATTAGCACCTCAAAAAAGACTCATTGCCTGCCTTGCTTGCCAGGAATTCACAATAGCTTGTTAATAATACTAACACGTACCAATTACCTAGTCTTTTCAAGTTCAAAGCACTGCAAAAAACTCAAATAATCTGCTGCAGCATTTTCTAGGTTCGTGCTAATTCCTGTTAACACAAAGCTTTTAAAATCAATTTAATCCCTTTCATTTTCAATGTTTTCTTAGCTTGTACTTGCTTTCTCTCCCAGGTTCTGGAATTTATGTGTGATTGTGTTTTGTTTTGCTTTTTTTTCCCCCCAAGACTGGTGGTCCCAACTACCTTGTTGAGTCATATACAGACTGACTTGAGTGTATGCTTGCCTTTACACTTGCTTTCACCAGTTTCATCTTTCTTTTCTCAGCTCTTCTATTACGACTCTTTCAGCTTTTCAGCTTCACAGCCTATCCATCTCTGTACATTTACCATAATTGTTTGACTAAGTCCTTGAAGTCAGTCAAGCAGTGTGGCTTAACATACACCACACATGTATTTTGTTCTACTCTCCTCATGGAAAGAGTGGTCTAAAACTTGTCAGGATTCTTAAACTATAGACAATTATATGTGTTTTCAGACTGACCTTCTTTATCTTAGATATGAGTTGCAAAGCAGAATTCTTCTGTGAGAGCTCTAGACCAGTTGCCTTGTTATATGTCAACAGTGTCTCTAGATGAGGCACTCATCCTTCTCCAGCAGTTTAGCCCTCGTCAGAAGATAACGTCAGGGATAATCTCAGATGATCTCTGCACCATCTGCTGTTCTACCACCAGCCATTTCTGCAAATCCACCTCTGCCTTGGTATCCAACTCTGCAGGGTAAATGTGTCTTCCGTTCAATTTACAACTTATTATTTGAATTTAGGATTAACACAATGCAGCTCGCAACCAATTTCAACTCATCTGCTATCCAGATATTAGATTAATATTTGATTTGGAGGCAAGACATCTTCACTGAAGCTTGACTTGGAAAGAGATTCTGCCAAATCCTTTTGCTCCCCAAAGCTTATCTGCCTGTTCAGTACCAAGTTTTATTTTCTTGCTCTAGCACAGACCAAAATGACAAACTGTTCTGCCACAGCTCTGAGGCTGCAGTAAGAGGAGACACTACTGATAAATATGAGATGGGTTTGCCACTTAGATGTGCGAGACGGAAAAGCCTTTTGAGGGCCGTACCACTTGTCCTTGCTCTCTGCCTGATGGAAAGGGCAGGAGAACTGGAATTAGGCACAAATAAGTTGAACCAGCTGCTTGTGCTGGGTGAATGCAACTGTCAAGCACTACAGTGCTCATGGCGCAGTGGCAAAGGGAACACCAAACAACTTCCATGAGAGTCCCTCTCAGAAAATCAAACTGTATTGTAATGATGATTCAGTATGAGGTAGCTAAGACCTAGATTTGCTGAGTACTGGTGATAGAGACTAATTTTGATAGAAAGACATTTTTAGGTAGAGGTAATGTACACGTAGGTGGCATTTCTGGAAGTACCTGGATCACCTCCAGCTTTCAGGCTGCAGCAAGTTTGTCAGACAACACAGTCAGCCCTGCCTCCATGCAGCCTGGTGGTAAGTAATGCTGACAGCAGCACATAACCTAACACAGCATAGCCATGACCCTCGCTCAAGCGTTTGGGCTACTGGAAGTTAAATGGCAAACAACATTAATAATGAAGGAGCTCTCTGCGAGCCCAGTGCTACAGAGCTGGTGTGACGGATGGGGAAGTGGCTTTTTTTTTCTGTTTTTCTGTTAGCTAGAACAACCTCTCCAGGTTGTTTTTAATAGCTGCCGCACCTGTCTCCCCAGTATAGTACAGTACCTATTCATTTCTGCCAGGCCTTGAAGCACGTTATTTTGCAGGTGGCTAGTATCTTAAGGACAGATGTGCAAAGGTAGTTTCGGTACCTCTCTGCCACTTTCAGTATCTAAGGACACTGTTTCAGCCCTGGCAATCTTCTCAGCGTAACACCAGCCAGCCCCACGGGCTTTTGCCTGCACCGACCACGCTGCCTGCGTGCTGCCGCCACACGGCATTGGCCGACACCCAACGTCAGGCAGCAGGTCCCTATCCCAGACTTCCGAAGGTGGTGTTTTTCCACCCATCCTGCCAAAGAGACAAAGTCCTGGAAGCATGCTGACAAACCTAGGCTGAAAACTGCCCTAAATCCTGTGTTTTAAAACTCCAGAGCTTTTATGATGGATCTTTTCACAGTCCCCAACCCAAACTTTTCAACTTCGGGGTAGGGTGATGGTATGAGAGGAATACACGATCCTCTGGGATCACAACGGCAGTCATGCAGTACCAAGGGCTGGAAGCTGCCAAGCTACTTTGTCACTGGGGTAGTGAAGCTGTGTGAGGCGGCGCGGGGCACCAGGCCCGGCGCAGTCCCTGGCGAACTGGCTCAGCGGCCCTGACGGGGCAGGTCCCGCC
>NW_010548056.1:341-933 GCF_000687285.1 Phaethon lepturus | reverse complement strand
AGACCACCCAACCAGGCTGAAGAGGCAGATGAAGCAGTCTACAAGCAACTTGCCAGTCTACAAGCAACTGGCAGAAGTCTCACAATCGCTAGTCCTTGTTCTCGTGGGGGACTTCAACTTTACCAGATATCTGCTGGAGGTATAACACAGCAGAGAGGAAAGAGTCTAGGAGGTTCCTGCAATGTGTGGAAGGTAACTTCCTGACACAGCTGGTAAGTGAGCCTACCAGGCGAGGTGCCTCGCTTGACCTGCTGTATACGAACAGAGAAGGACCGGTGGGAGATGTGGTGATCAGAGGCTGTCTTGGGCTTAGTGACCATGACATGATAGAATTCTCAATTCTTGGTGAAGTAAGGAAGGGGGGTCAGCAAAACCACTACCATGGACTTCTGCAGGGCAGACTTTGTCCTGTTCAGGACACCGGTTGACGGAGTCCCTTGGGAGACCATCCTGAAGGGCAAAAAGGTCCAGGAAGGCTGGACAGTCTTCAAGAATGAAATCTTAAAAGTGCAGGAGCAGGCAGTCCCCATGTGCCATAAGAAGAGCTGGTGGGGAAGGCGACCGGCCTGGCTGAACAGGGAGATTTTGCTGG
>NW_010548056.1:0-300 GCF_000687285.1 Phaethon lepturus | reverse complement strand
AATAAAAGCGTAAAGGTGCAGGAGCAGGCAGTCCCCAGTGCTGCAGGATGAGCTGGCAGGGAAGACGACCGGCCTGGATGAACAGGGAGCTTTTGCTGGGACTCAGGAAAAAAAGGCGACTTTATCACCTTTGGAAGAAGAAGCAGGCAACTCAGGAGGACTACAAGGATCTTGTAAGGTCATGCAGAGAGAAAATTAGAAGGCAAAAGCTCATCTAGAACTCAATCTGGCCACAGTCATAAGGGACAACAAAAAAGAGTTTTTACAACTACATTAACAACAAAAGAAGAGCCAAGGAGA
>NW_010548055.1:15902-17474 GCF_000687285.1 Phaethon lepturus | reverse complement strand
GGGAGAAACTGGTCCACTTCAGGGTGGAAATATTTCAAATGCTTCGTGGGATGAGAGGGAGGGAGGCCACCCGGCCAAAATTTGTGGGAGGAGAGACCGCCTGGCCCCGCCAGGCCCCCGCAGCCCCTCCCGGCGTGTTCCCCTGCACCCTTTTTTTGAAGGCCACCTTTGGGTGGGGAGCACAGCCGGCACGCCCATGGGACTGGGAGCCCTCGGTGCCACTGGCCCCTTTGCTTTCCCATCCCTTCACCCCTCCGTGCACCCTAAAATCACCCCTGATGGAGGCACAGCCCAGCTGGCTGCCAGCTTCCCTGGGGGCAAGGAGCACTGGAAGGGGTCCCTAGAAGACCATACTCAGTTATAAAAGGCCAAGGAAACAGAAGGTGAAAGGTCTCAGAGCTTGAAAAAAAGTCCTTTATGAGTCAAATTTTCACGTTGCCAGTCTTTTGACCTTGCTCGTTCCCAGTTGTTGCAGTGCTGTCTAATCCCTGCTACCTGTGTTTCTGCTGCTGCTCAAGTGTGTTAGAAGCTGAAGTGGCTGCGTCCAGCAGCAGCCTCTACCTGCCCCGACTCCGTGTTTTCCTCTGTCTTTGTGCTGGGGAAGAACTATTAAAACACATTTCCATGAGTCACAAATTCCACTGTTAAATATTTCTTTTAAAATGCCTGCGATGTACACAGTTTCCTTGAGTTTTGCCACAGATTTCACAGAAAAGCCTAGACCAAAGCCTGCCTTCTTTCTTTCTTTCTTTCTTTCTTTCCTCTCTCTCTCTCTTTCTCTCTTTCTCTCTTTCTCTCTCTCTCTTTCTTTCTCTCTCTCTCTTTCTTCTTTTCTTTTCTTTTCTTTTCTTTTCTTTTCTTTTCTTTTCTTTTCTTTTCTTTTCTTTTCTTTTCTTTTCTTTTCTTTTCTTTTCTTTTCTTTTCTTTTCTTTTCTTTTCTTTTCTTTTCTTTTCTTTTCTTTTCTTTTCTTTTCTTTTCTTTTCTTTTCTTTTCTTTTCTTTTCTTTTCTTTTCTTTTCTTTTCTTTTCTTTTCTTTTCTTTTCTTTTCTTTTCTTTTCTTTTCTTTTCTTTTCTTTTCTTTTCTTTTCTTTTCTTTTCTTTTCTTTTCTTTTCTTTTCTTTTCTTTTCTTTTCTTTTCTTTTCTTTTCTTTTCTTTTCTTTTCTTTTCTTTTCTTTTCTTTTCTTTTCTTTTCTTTTCTTTTCTTTTCTTTTCTTTTCTTTTCTTTTCTTTTCTTTTCTTTTCTTTTCTTTTCTTTTCTTTTCTTTTCTTTTCTTTTCTTTTCTTTTCTTTTCTTTTCTTTTTCTTTTTCTTTTTCTTTTTCTTTTTCTTTTTCTTTTTCTTTTTCTTTTTCTTTTTCTTTTTGTCTGGTTGTTTCCTGAAGTACAGGCTTGCTTTTAGCAACAGACCAGGTTGCTCTGGACTGGCCTATTTCCGACAGAGCTGATTCAAAGCCTCTGGCTGGGTCAGGGCACCAATGGAAATTTCAGACTGTGCACAAAACAGAAAGGCTGTAGGGAAGCCAAAGTGACAATTAGTTTATTTTTAAAATAGCTTTATGGGTAAAACTGCA
>NW_010548055.1:0-15785 GCF_000687285.1 Phaethon lepturus | reverse complement strand
GCTGAACCCTTGCGCAACTAAGGTAGCATTGCTGTTCCAAGCAGCTCAGCCTCCCATCACTGTTCACAGGCCAGTGAATGACATTGCTGGTAGAGAAATTGATCCCAGAGCAGTTGGGGATCGGAGGGGACATGTTTATGCACAAACCTGTGATGATTTCATCCAGAAAGCCCCTTTTATCTGAGCCTGGCTGTGGGATGCATTGTAAGAGCATCGGCTGTGTGGGTGGGAGATAGCTGCTTTTCCACACTGAGAGTTGAGATGGATGCCAGTCTCCCGAGCTTTGGTGCTGGCCATTATTTAATTTTTCTCTCTCTCCCGACTTCTATAGAAAACACAGATTTTAAACTCCCTCTCTGTCTTGAGTTACTGTTGTCTCAATGTGCCCCTAGGGACAGCACAAGTGAAATGGGATGGAACACATGACTGCAGAGACTCTTGCCATGGTGTACCCAGTCAGTCCTCTCCCATGGCCACGTGCACGTGGCTGTGAAAATAGCTGTTGGGGGAAATAGGTACTGCCCAGTTCACCCAGTTTTCAGGATAAGGTTGAAATTTAATTTGCTCCCAAATCAAGAAGCTGTCTTCAGAATTCAAGCATGTGTTACGTGTTTGAAACAGCATTGCTGAAGGCTGGTACAGCATAGGGTCACTCAGTTCTGAAACACCACGGAGTCACAGGGTGCTGAGTTTCCACTGTGCGGGGATGCGACCGTGGTAGCTTTACTCAATGGGCTGTCTGCTGCTTTCCCTAATCCACCCGCACCAGTGTCCCTGCATGCATTTGCTAAGGAAAAGGCTCTAGAGCTTGGCTTGGGACAAACGAGCAAACTCATCCTGCACTGCAGAAGAATGGTGTAATTATTTTTCAGCTCAGGAAACATAAGCAGATTTGTGCCAAAGACCCAGTTCTGCAACTGTTCATGTTCATGAATGGTCTCACAGAACTAACGTGGTTACTGGTGTCCAGACTTCGGCCTGTGATTTAGTGTCCCGTAGCTGGGCTCTGCACCTCTCTACAGGTCCCCTTATCCATAAGCCTTCCAGTTTTTCAGATTTCTAAGCAAATACACTCCAGAGTAAAAAAATGTTAAGTAGCCCTATTTTGAAGGCAGCCCCTCAGTAAAACCCACTCAACATCAGATAAATTGAAGTGCTCTGATTTAAACCAGTTCCCAAGGCTCCTGATTCTCCCATCCTTAGGCACACTGTAGGGCATCTACTCACATGCGACGTCCCGGTATTGTTCACCTCATGGGAGAACAGTCTTGATTTTCTACTCCACCTGGAAGCAGGTAAAATCCCTACATCTTTTCTCATGTAAGACAACAACATCCTGAACAAGATAGAAGGAAACAGACAGACAAAAATCTCCTTATTAGAGAAAAATACTCGCATATCTAGTTTCTCTCACATTTAAGACCTTGTTTCAGTGCGTAACCTGATGCTGGATGCTGTGTGGATTATGGTAAAGGCTGCATGCACAGGTTGAGGAATACCATGTTCTGCCCTGTCTCTTCCCCAATTTTTGCTCATTTTTACCTTTGTCTTCTATTCCTTTTGCTGCAAGTTCAGAAGCTGAGTTGTAACTCATGTTGACATTACATGTTTGCCAAGTTTTGGCATTTCAGCGTTCATGCAGCTCCAGTTTCATTCAGTTTCCCCTATGTGCTTTATCCCTTTTATCTTTGGCCTTATTAATGTGATTGCCCTGTGACAACAGTTGCTGGAAGACGTACAGGAGAGCTGGAGCAACCCGTGTTTCCCGGTGGCTGCTGAACGCCGCCTTCGCAGCCACCCCATACCCCAGCAGGAGAGAGCAGGGGAGCCCGTGCTGCCGTCCTGCCCTCTCCCCCGCCGTTATCCAGCTCAGCTCTGCTCCCGGCAGGGAGATGGGTGTCTTCCCTGGGGAACTCGGCTAGCTCTGCTAAGGATACCCCAAAGCAGCCCAGCAAAGCAGAATTTTGCAGTTCCTTAAATACCAAACGGGCAGGTTTGTCTTCTATTTATTTCTCCTTTTATCCTGCTAGCTAGGGATCGTCAATATGCAGACAGTATCTAACACTCCCAGATAAACTGCATCTGTACAGGCTCATTCAGACACGGGCTATAAATACCCGCGAGACACGGCCTATAAATCCCCGCCGCCTGGGCACAGACTCGCCGCCACGCTCCCCGGGTGCCTCTTCCAGGGCAGACTTTCCAAAAGGCTTTTGGAAAGATCCCTCCCGCATCCTTCTGAGGTGCCCAGACCACGCTTGGACGAGACCTGAGAGCTACGATTAGCAGCGTGTGAATGCTGCTGCGGCAGAGGCACCGTCCACTTACCTTCCCTATTTTATACCTATATGGTTTCAGTGCCGTGATTTAAGTAGGTCCCCCGTCAGCTGGGACATAAATTACAGCAGCACTCTGGCGCGGACTCTGGGAGCCATTCAGGGCATTTCCCTTTCCAGAGATTTGTTTCCTCCAGAGCAACTTGCCAAAGTAATGCCTTCCTCCTTCCCACTGCCCTCAACTTCACGTTAAAGACACTGTTAGCCTGGTGCTGCCCTTCTCTTAATCCTGACATAGAAAAACGGAGCACGACGTGAAGGAAGAGTTAAATAGTTAATTTAGAGGTATCTAATTTTCAAAATCTTGCCTAATCCGGCTTTCCAGTTTAGCATTCATTTTCCCCACCCTTTGTATATACCAGTTTTAGTCCTTTATCTCTCCCACTTCTAAATATTTTACTGGGGTTTTGCTTTATACAGCTGAGAGGAATGCTGTTCTGATAAAACAGGGCTATAATCTCCTCAGGCTGCATTTCCTTAGTTCCCACTCTTCATCTGTAGCTTTTAAACAAAAAATCTTTACTAGATGAAAATAAAGACGGTGAATTTCAGTGGTACATTTAATAATTCATAAATCAAATGAAGTTCAAACAGGTTCAAAGTTTAAAAGTTTAAAAGTTTTGCTGAAGCTTTAAAGTTTAAACTGTCAGAGACTTTGACAAAAAACTTTTCCTGTCTGGAATATTTAAGATTGTTAAACTATATTACATGCATGGCTATTGCTACATCTTTTCAACCAAAAAGTTGTCTTCTAAAAGAATATTGATTTTATGTTTTCTTTAAACAACTATTACATATGCAGTATAAAGAAGCATATTATTAGGGTAAAGAAGATTGCAGCTATACAACCTGCATATTATACAAAGTTTTTTCAGGCCAACTTACTTTGGCCAGCAAGAAATCACTTGATTTATTAATGCTGCTAGATGCTAGAGGGGTAGAAAAGGTCTCCTTTTAATGGCTTGGCGATTATAAAAGAAGAATTCAGACGAGTGTACGCGACTACAAAGTCTGAAAAGCATTAAGTTTTATGCATGATGTCCTTCCAAACTTTGGAAAACACCGAGGACCTGATTCTGTTCTTGCTTATACGAGTATCAATATCAAAGTCAGAAACAATGCCACCGAAACCAGTGAATTTCCATGTGATCTTGTTTATGCCAACTTAATTTCATTAATGTATTCAAGGATCTCTTTATTCATATTTTTATCATTCCCAAAGCATTTGAAGTGTTTTCAGAAATATATTAATTTCATTCATTGCATTTCTGAGTGCAATTATAGCTCTAAATGAGATTCTATGAAATAAATAGGTTATAAATAGCACATTAGGCAGATGCTCGCACCTAAAAAGAGGGGCAAATTTCCCCTGGGGAAAAACTGGCATGGCATCAGGGGAACCTCACCAGCGTCCAGTGGCCGTGGCCCAGGCGCAGCTCAGACATAAGCACCACCGCTAAACCTAGAATTAAATGCCTGTCCTTCAGTAACAGTAACATGCCCTGTATCTGTCAGTATTACACTCTCAAATTAATTTCGTTTTCATGAATGAGCTCACGGAGTAAGCTGTTTGTTACGGTAAAAGCAGAAGCATTAATGGCTTTAAATGGTTTTAACTGATAATAGTCTGATAGATTATTATTATGGCATTGTGTGTGCCTTAGTTTCTCAGGGAAATGGGGATTGGAGAGGTCGAAGCGAGGGAGAAAGGCAATCTGTGGTTCCCGATGTAGCATAAGGTGGCAGTAAGAAATGTACGTCTCGGACCACTTCCGAAACAGAGTTATTTTTGACTCTCAAATGCAGACCAGTTGCAATGCTGAGAGTTCAGCAGAGAGCAGAGTCATGTTCCTCCATCAGTCAGGAATCCCTTACTCCTTCTAATAAGTGCAGAATTTTTCCAGTGAGCAGGAGGGAATGTTATGCACATGTCACAAGACTTTTCTCAAGCCTCTTGGACTGCCTCACCCTCGCCGAAGTTAACAGTGAATAAAGGACAGTTTCCCAGCATCCTACTCTAGTGGATTTTTTTTCCCCCTAGGGCCCATTGGAATAGCGTGTGAATTGTGGTGTGAATAATCTGCAATATATGCTTACAATGTGTCGTTTTGCCTGCCAGGGGATCATTTGCAAAAAGCCAATAAAGGAGAGATACAAAACTGGCCAAATAAAGTTATTTAAAAACATGTGTTTGTTGGATAGCGTTCACTTGATGCAATTAATAAACCTTAGGATACATCCAGCAAAGAACTAGGTGCCCACAAGTTGAGTACGTGTAATGGCTAGTAGTGGCAGAACCCAGAACGGAGCATTAAGGGTGAAGGCTGAACCTATCATGAGGGAAGAGGGCTAGGTAATTCCAAAGGACAGTCCAAAAATATCTCCATGCTGAGCTGGAAACTGCCTGTGAGCAGAAAGCACTTGCACAGGGTGGATCTAAACCCTGTTTCAACATCTGCTCCCCACCCAGGGAGTTTAGATAGCTGAATTAAGGTCAGTAATATGGTGCTGCTACCCCCACAGGGACCTGCTGAAGCTGGGTGCCTGCAGATATTCAGTTATGGTTCTCTAGGACTAGGCAGTCGAATCCGTGTTTTCCATCTCAGAATTTGGGGCTCAAAAACTTGAGGTTCCTCTATGTTCATTTTGGAGCTGTCATTTAAGCACAATAACATGACTTGGCAGTGTCTTGCCCATATTATATTTTTATCTCATTTCCATGATAGTTTAGCATCATTAACTTAGAACTGACTGACTTTGCTATCCTAAATGCCAACAAATTGCTGAATGACTCTTTTATAACTTGCTGCCTGGGAAGAGGCATTGGTCATCTTATGACAAGGGTATAAATAAATCATAGATCATGATTTCTGTCAGCTAAAGCAGTCAATGTAAATAGGTTGCATGGAGCTTTTTATGTCATGGACTGATAACTGGTATGGCCACTGCTCCTCGCCGGTTGTACTAAACGAAAAGCCTCCACAAGCCCTGTGGCAAAGGGCAATCCAGCAGCCATACAAAACAAACAATGCTACAAGAGATCTTCTGCCTAATTTCCAGGCCACAGCTCTTTGGGGACCACACTCCATTCTTCTGGTGGCTTGCCTCTTCAGTATCCTCCCTGCTTCACTCAACTGGGGAGAAAAAGGGCTTATTCCTACATAAAAAAGTGGGGAGGCCCACACCAGAAAGGGCATTTTCACCAAGGAGATCTACAGACAACTTTCCTTGGTGGAAGAGGGAACCCTTAAATTCCTTTCCCAGATTATAGCTCATTTGATTCCTGGGTTTGGAAATTGTAGGTAACTTGTGCTCAGAGCTGAACCAGGAAAGGGGCCAGATGGTCCTGAGAGAGGTCCAGCACCAGAAAGCATGAAAATACCTCTAATCACAGAGAAGTTCTGGTGATATCTGCAATGTCTAGGCCTCTTTCTTGTGTGCTTGATACCAGCCCAGACAGGGCTCTCAGGTCGGTATACAGATCCAGTAAGTTCTGGGTTAACAGTTTAGGGATGAATAAAAGGCTTGCAGTTGCACAAATGACTTTCAGGATGTTGGATGAGAAGACTAATCTGGTCAAACTTGGAAGAACAAATAAGAAAAATTGCTTCTCATGTGCTAACCAGCACCCCGGTACCAGGCTACAGAAAAGAGAAAGCAAACACCTGTCTGCTAGTCCTCAGAAGCACTTAGTTCCCTATGTGAGGTGTTCTTCAAGAAGCCTGAAAGCTCAAGCTTTCACATAGTCACGGGGTAACCACATACTCCCTGCTTCTAATGCTGGTAGCACGCGTCTAACAGAGCATGATGCTGCAGGGCACGCAGGAGGACACGACCCAGCCATCCTTCTGGGCTACTGTTCCCCGCCTATCCACGAGGTGACCTCCAAATCTGACAGTTTCCAGCAGATCCCTTGCTTACATGCAGCAACAGTTTCGCAATGCTCCTCAGTCGCTGCCGTAGGAGCAGCAGGAGACCGAGGAGCCAAAGTGGCCCTTGAGCGGGTGGTTTTGAGGAATTCTCCTCAGTGCTGCTCTACTCACAGTTGCTGCCACTGGAGTGAGTCTGGGAATGTTCCCCACGCCTGGGCAAGGAGCAGGAGGAGCTCAGCTTCACGTTTACTGCTGGAAAACTTCACGACACCCAACTTTTATTTGACTCATGGTATTTAAGAGTTTAAGGATGAGATCGTTCAAAAAAATTGAGGCTACTCTGGAGGTCCCATGAATGGGTCTCGTTACTCTAATGTGCTAGCGGACGTTAGCAAGCTCAGATTAACTGACTGGTTTAGGTGATGTGGGCTTTGGAGAGTTATTGTCTTTTTTGCACCATGTGTTGAGATAGAGCTGTGCCCTCTGACTGATTTCAATGAAGCAAATGGCTGAGGTCCGCATCTGTTTTGCAAATGCTTAGCCTATTTTAATATATTGCTGTACAGTAGTTGGAGTCTCCGGGTTTTAAAGACAAAAAGATAGGTTTCCTGGGAAGAATTTAGATTTTGCTGGCCTTCTCAAAGGAAATAAATTCTGCATTTTGTAACAATCATCACCACTATACTTGGGTGACAAAACCAAACAAAAGCAAAACACCAAAATATTCAGAAAAATCCATCAAATCTGAAACAAAGAAGAATACAGTAACAGAGATTTTTCTGGACCTGGCCTTCAATCACAATAAATCACAGAGTGCCATATTATACCAGCTTACACCATTGTATTTTAGCAAGGAAATTGTTCTGTGATGGCATTAGGTTAGGGGTTTTTTTGTACTGTATGACTTCTGCAGTGAAACCCTACACTTACCCAAAGACTCCTATGTCATAAGACATAGGATGAAGCAGTATTAAGGAGGAGAAAACTACAGAAAAGGGAGTAATTCTTCTGATACAGTGAATTTCTGTGCATACTTTACTGGAGTGAGCCATCAGAGCTACAAAGGAGAAGGTGCCAATGAGCACGGTAGTGTCCCACCAGCAGTCCCCCCGCCGTTCACCAAAGGGACTGGGAGGTGGTACGCAGGGAAGAGTGGATCTCGTATGAAACTCTCCTTTCCCAGCACAACTTACCAGCTTTCAGAAAATCGGCTGGTGGATGTGTGCTCCCTGAATTTCTTTAATCCCTCCCCAGACCTGTGTAGGCTTCATCCCTCCATTACATGCTGGGGGGAACAAGTGCCACCGTTTCATTCTGCATTTCTGCAGGAGAAAAGGATCTCCTTTTGTTTGTTTGATGCTGGACTTTACACCAGGTTTGTTTGACAAGGAGTTTGCACTGCTGGCTGCCCAGGAGTTTTGCTGCCTGCTGTGGAAGGGTGGGCAGGTCCCACCAGCATGGAGGGGGGAGGCACCGGGCTGTGGCATCCTGCCCTTCCGCCTGCCCCCAGCCTCAGCCACGCACAAGCTCAGGAGGTGCTCACCCAGCTCCACGCTCACTATTCACTTGATTTGGTTTCCAACCTAACTGGAAAGGACAGGATGGCCAAGGCCTGTCTTAGGCCAGTTTAGGCTGCTGTGGATATGTAACTTTCATTCTAGAGATTTTCCCTACTCACTTTTTTCACACCACTTATTTTTCTGTAGACTAACATCATCTCTCTCTCACTTGCTTGTGTTCCCACTGGATGCAAATAGATTTCCAAGCAAAATTCTTCTGAAGGGACATTGCTGGTTTAACCTCAGTGCAGTGCTGCCAATTTTAATGACCTTTGGTCCCACACGCTGAAAATAGCCTCCTGAAATCAATGGGATTCCCTGCAGAGTCGCACTCTCTCCGGTGCTGATCAAGGTCTTGCTTGCAAGTGCTACAAGCAACCCCAGACGTCCGACTGCGTGACCTCGCTGAAGCCGGTGGTGCAAAACCAGGGGTGAGCCCTGGAGCTTGCTGCAGCCTTTTCTGCCATCATTGCTGCTGCTCCAGGGAAAATTTGAAGATGGGGTGCCGCATGTGTGTGTAAGAAGCCTTTGGGCAGTAGAATCTCCATTTCCAGGTGCAGGAGATAGAAAGAGCCCAGACGGTTCTCAGTCTCATTTTGAGCCTGCAACAACTTTCCTATCCTCCCCTCCATCTTTTAAATTATGACAAGAGAAAGTCTGCTGTGGAGGTAACCCCCTTTCAAAATCACAGGGTGATCTCCCAGCCTTCCCAATCTTTCTCTGCAGTAACTTTGTGCCCCGGTGCTCAGGGCAGCTGAGCGGAGAGGAACTTTGTGAACTCCAGGTATGACAGACCCTCCCGAAGCCTGTGTGTCCCCATAGTCTATCCCCTGTTTTTTTCAGGAGAGTTTTGCCAGATCTTCTGGGCCAGGGCCTGTGGTTTTGGAAGAGGAAACATTATTTGTCTCATAATACAGACATCAAATACAAACAAGGGAGCTGAAGTTCCTGGCATGAACGCTTTTTGTAGCAATTTACTATCCAACATCTTTATAATTAATGAGGGCTATAACCACTATTTTTAGTACAGCTAAAATGAGCAGTAAGTTATTAGAGAAAGACATGTTGTGTAATATGTGACTAATGTATCATTTTACCAAGAATTTGTATTAGATTGCTGAAAACTGTAGTTTTTTTCCAGAGTATTCCAACTGTTCTGGATGTTCTTTGAACGTACAGTAGAAAACAATCTACAGCTTAGCTGGCCTCACTGGCTAATTACGTCAAAACTTTCAGAAAACTAAATTACTACAATGTAAATCCAGTCTACATATTGCAAGAAAGATGTGGCCAAAGGTATTTCAGGTGTGACAAGATCGAAGTCATTGAAATTAATTGGGGCAAGAGGTGGAAAATGGAAATGGGAGAAGATTGCCGATGGCAGAATTGATGAAATAAGGTGTTTCCTCTAATGAGGGGGAATAGCCTAGCTGTTAAAGCCTGTCTAGGGGCATGGAGGGGCCAGGCAGGGCACAGCGGTGGGGTGGGCACCGCACCCAGCGCTCACCCCAGCAGCCGCTGGCCTTTCCCTGGGCATCTCTGCGCCTGCGAGGCAAGGGTAGAAGCTGCTGGGAGGGACCGTGGCCAGGAGGCATCTGAAAGCCGGTAGGGTACTGGGAGAAAGGCACTGTCTCAGCGTACATTTGATTTGTTCCGTGTAGGGTTCCATCTCTCTGCCACTGCTGTAGTAGCCAAGCGGCTTGTAGGATTTGCCTCTTATCTGCCTTTGCTCAACTGCACTGTCACACGTTATTCAGCATCAAGTGCCCATCTTGCTAAACGGAGAGCCAGAATCCAGCTTTCTGGGTGTCTGACCCATCTTTTCCACACCAGCTTCCCAGATACATGCCAAAAAAACCCAAGAAACACCTCTTCCCCCACCCCAACTAACACCCTTCTTTTAAAAGAAGTAGCGTAAAATTTTTTTGCCCTTCTCTTGAGATGGGGCACATTCTTCCCTACATAATGATGTTGTTTTCTTGTCTGGCAATGTTGTACACTGTCACGGCTATTTGCTATGCAATTCAATTCATAAAAGTTAGCAACCTGCTGAAGTGATTAGCCATATTTGCTTAAGAGACGCCCAGTACTGGAATTGCTGGGAGAGTGCATTACAGGTCAGAGTTACAATATTGACCAGGCTCTGGGGAGAAGCTTGTACAATGAGCCATTCCCGTTTATGATTCCTAACCTAGTTAACCTCAGTACAGCTACTCTTAAGAGATACAGGTGGGAAGTAACTCTGTATAAACTGTATACTGTATAAAGTTTAGGTGCAGCCAAGTTAAAGATGGGGGAGTGGACCTTTGAGATGCAGATTACTTCAGGCGCCAGGCAGAAGCGCTGGCGCTGGCTGGAGCATCGCGTGTCCCAGCCCAGACATCGACATGTTGTTGAGGGAGTGCTCCAGCAAGGAGTATAAGGTCACCAGCGCTGGCTTGGTGCCTCGCGGGCCGGAGGACTTCCCTCTGTGCCTGGAGAATTTTCATCTGCATCTTCCGGGCGCTTCCCAGCCAGGCGGCACAATGTGAGGCCAGAGCACTTTTGGCACAGGTGTAAGAGGCGAAACATGCAGGGAATCTGCGTGACTCTTTACCTTCACCGGTAAGTAAGGCAAAGATAAAAAAAGCCAGTATTCATTATCTGAGGAAAAAAAGTCTCTGTGACGGAGCACAGCCCTCAGAACACAAACTGCACAATGGAAATGGCAGTGGGATTTTTCAAAGCACGAAAGTAGCTTAGCAACACATATTTATTTCCTGTTTTAGAAAAGGTGCTATGAAGGCATGAATTCCTAGGAGATGAATCACGTATAAAAGACATGCATTGCTTAGCTTTGAAATTGCACGCGTAGCACCAGTGAGATAATTCAGCATATACTCTCCTCCATTCACAAAGACCTGGCATGTTGATCACCTTAGCAGACGGGCATCCAAACGCAGTGTGAAGCTGGAAAGTCCTTGCGAAAGAGCATTTAATGTCTTTCCCCTCACATTTCTGCTAGTGACACAATAAGTAGCAGGTATGGATGCATCTGCCAGAACAGTAAATCCTGTCTAAGAGATTATAGTGGTACATGAGAAAACTTAAGTTAGACATTTCCTCGTTGTTCTTAGTTTAGTAAGTAATTCTCTAATAACTTACTTCCAGGAGTCCAAAATCTAAAGAAGATGCTTGTCAGTGTGTTGTTTCTTTCTGGGAAAATGTAAAGCTCAATGATTCAGGAATTATGTTTCAGTGAAATCAAAAGAAAATCAAACTTTACTAAGACCATTGCCAGTTTTTTCTTTACATGAAAATCTTTCTGCTTTCACAGCGACCTTCAGTTTTCAAAACCAGCAATGCTTTTTCTGAAACATTCAACATTCTGAGTGGGCATAGTTTTACAGGTTGCATTGATGACATTTATTGTTCAGCTATAAGCATGAGATCTTTAATGGTCTTGAGCAAGCTAAACTCTACAGTTCTGTCCATAACCATACAAATATTGTTCCACCTGTGTTGAAAGATATTTATTGATGCTTAGCAATTTATATGAGGTCATTGACCTTTCAAACAGATCTCTTGTTGAAAATTTTATTGCCATGTTACATTGCTTGACTAAAAATAATTAACTTTCTACAACATTATTTAATGACACGTCCAAACTACCAATAAGGTGAAACAGAAATGTGAGACACTAGAAAACTCTAATTCCTGCTTACTAAGCTTTTTTTGAAAAAGAAAAGCAATTTTCAAAAAATCCATGAAGGTATAAAAATGTCCTAGTTCTGTTCCTCAGGGATTTGTATGGTCCGCTAACTGCAGTATCCCCACCGCCTCCTAATATTTAACATATTTGTCCTCACAACATCTTTGCGAGAGAGTGAAAGGACTTTTTTTCTTTCAATAGGTGCATATCTAAGAGATGGAATAAATAGGAATGGACATGGCATGGGCATGGACTGAGTCCTGAGATGCTGCAGGCAGGATTAGTATAGATAAGCAGAAGACGTTCTAGAAAACAGTTCTTGCAGCAAAACGCCTGGGTATGTAACTAGGTTTTTCCCCACAGGCGATACTCAAAGCAACTCTTGGTAATTACTCTTTGCTAAGTGGCTTTCCCTGTCGTGGTGATTATTTAAAAAATGCATCTATCTACCCCTGCAGCTGCCTGTACGTTGGTGTATCTGGGCACACCTTTAGTCCTCTCACAATTTTTTGTCTGTGGCATCATGATAGGAAACTTCCCTGTGGCAAGCACTTGCTGGAGCTTTGCTCGAAGAACCAAATGCTACTTATGGATAAATTATGAGGGAAGTAGGCACGGCCAGCAACAAGACTACATTCAGGCACTTTAGCAATAGATAAAGAATGAATATGGTACCTTACAGCTGAGTGAGTGTGTGGAATAATGCACTTTTCAAGATCTCACAGATGGCTCAGCCTCATTAGCTGTCTTGAAACACATGAGAAAATAAGATCTTTTCTCCCATTCCTCGTAGTTTTCTTTGATAAACTTGTACCTAAAATGAAAATAGCAATTTAACCCATCTTTTATATTTACTTTCTCACTTGCAGAATTCATAGCTCGTTCTTAAGTAACGACGATCTATCCCTCCCCAACACCTTCACTCTCCCCGTGCCCGGCAGAAGGTGGGAGACAGTTGAGCCCAGGGCAGAGGCGCAAGCGAGGGCTTGGGAAAGAGGACCGGCTGTTTCCCTTGTGTCTTTCCTTGCCCCAGGGACACGTGTGTCGGTGGCTCTATCCAGTACGAGCGCTCAGCAGCCGTCTAGAAAATCAATTCCCAGGGTTTCTGGCTTGCTCGGTTCTCTGCAAGTTAATGTGCACACAATTTCACAGCTGATTTCAACCCAAGCCACTAATGATGGTAATAAATGTCTCCCAATTGTATTAAGTCAGATGTAATTGGGCATTTCAAAGAAACAGGATGAACGGGACCGATTAGATCTATGAAAATATGAGATTAAATTCCGTTTTCACTTGTAGCAGCCCTATTTGAGTATCAGAATCTGTGTCTGCGTACTACTGATTTACATATACCTGTATTTACCAATAAATCAAGTATCTGTGCATGTATATAACAGACCTTGTTATTTTTAGAAGCAGAGTTTGCCTTGTTCTCGAAGGAAATGGGGATTCGTCGCTCTGTGCGCACACATCCCAGAGGTAGCGGCAAGCACTCGCCTGGGAGGTGTTCCTCACTCCGCCTGTGCCCACCGCTTGGAGAGCACTTGTAAAGGGAAAGTTGCCTTTTTGGCTGAGTTGAAGGGGAAGCAAATCCAAACGCAAGCTTCGCACATGTTCACAGGAGGTGGACAGCATTGCTCTGCTTGTAAAGCGTGCTCTGAGTGAAGGAGAAGAACAGCGTGTGTGTGTTGGGATGGATATTAAAACTGGTTTGGGGGTATTCTGTGCCTCCTTACCCTGCCTGCCTATGCCAGGAGCCCCTTCCCAGTGATGAGGCACTACCTACTGAATAAGAACTGTAGAGACCCCAAAGCATGCGTGTCTCCCAAGCAATAAAGCATTACTGACGTGAGAAATGGAAACAAGAACAAATGTGTGTTAACTTCAGGGCTGGCGGGGTTTTGCCTGAACGTTCCGGAGACAGAAGTCACTGAAGTAAAAGCATGAAACATTCATGTTATGTTAATGACAGTATTTCTCCACATGAGCCAAGTCAGGTGGCGGGATTGCGTTTTGAAGGGGATGGTTAATTTGACAGATTTCAAAAATATTGTTAGCTGTGCAAACGGAGACAAGGACATACTCTGTAACCCTACGCAGGTGCCAGGAAAGCCCTGCATAGCGCCTAATGCCTATGTACATTGCAAGAGAGTCTCGTCTTCGACTCGTGGAGCCATCCAGGCTGGAAGGGGGCCCTGGAGGCTGCCTGGCCCAGCTCCCTGCCCACAGCAAGGCCACTGAAGCATGGAGCTGTAGGTAGGAATGAAGATTTGACAGACCAGTAGCTTATTCCACTGAGGGTTCTAGAAGTATTAATATAAATGGCAACTGCAGCATGATAATAAATTATATCATTTATTAGAATCCTTTAAATTATTCTAAATCAATGAAAGTTGGGAATTACTGAGCTTTCTTAGGCTGAAAAACAAATGGAGCAGTAAGCCTAGCTGTTGCTTGAACAGGGATATTGTACAGCAGGGTTGCAGATATCATACGCTCCTCCGCACCAGCATCCTGCCCAGGTCTGAGACTCCACTGCTTCTGAAAAAAAAACATGAAAGATGAAAATGCCCAAGCAAATGCCCAAGCAGTCTGCACGATAGCGAGTCAATGCAATTGCTTTCAGATGAACTGGCTGTCTCATCTAAAGGTAAGTCATAGCATCATCAAGCTTCTTTAATGTTCAAGACTGTGAACTATTTGAAAGAGGGTGACAGAAGAAAGTGAGGCTTCTGCAATGGTGTCTGGACCATCCCTTGTCAAATCTGTCTTAACATTCCAAGTGGGAAGGAGTTACCATCACCTACCTTTTCCTTCAAACAAGGATACAGGTTGAACACTCCAAGGCAAAGCTTGGCAAAAAATGTGAATGCCTCTAAAGGAAACTTGTCGCAGGAAGTCTGGTACCCAATCAATATCGTATTCTGAATATCTGTCCAGCCCCTTTTAAGTTTTTATTAATTCAAATGTATTGAACTTATAGGGAGAAAAGCTAGAAATTGTCTATCTCTTTTTTTCTACCTTGTTTCATTTTGACCACTGATTTGATATGGCATATGCACAGATTTGTATTACTGAAGTCCAAGAGCGCATTGATTTGTTTGTGCCGAGGATATGAATCCTGCAGACTATGCTGACTGCAGACTAGGTAAAATTTTTGCAGTTCAAGAAAAAAACCAGCTGTAAGGCTGATTGCTTAAAAGACTGAATGTTTTGTTCCTCTTCCTTCAGCATGAGCTGCTCTAGCCAAGAATATTAACAAGGGTAACAAAAGGGATGGCTGAAGGGGAAGTGCAAGATGAGGCTTAACATCCTCCAGGCCTGAACCAAAAGTACTTTCTGCAGCCGAAGCTGCTATTGTTGCTAAAGAGCCTGTGGTCAGTTCAGGGACACAGGAGCAAGCCTGCCTGTATGGCTTGAAATTCAGGGAGAGTAAATTACTGGAGTTACAGCGTGAAAAGTGTCTTGTCATCTGGGAAGACCCAGGAGATGGTCTCATACGCATCTTTATGAAGGTCCATATTTTCCTCGATGTTAAAGATCCACTCCTTAACAGCGAGTGTCCTTTGAAAGCCCTGTCAGGCCATTAGCTGTGCTGTCCAGGGAGGTGGGAAGGAGCGGAGCGGCCAGGCTCTCTGCTTGCGGTGCCTGGGTCAGCTGAGCCTCTGGAGACTGCAGAGCGGAGAAAGTGTCTCAGCTTGCACACCCCTCCAGCCCCACGGGACAAGTACATCTTTCCATTTCTCATGGGTAAACTCGGAGCCTTCACTCAGGCCCAGCTACAGCTTCATCAGCATTAGACGAAGTACCAAGCCAGCGACCGGCCGAAGACCTGCCCTGGCATCGGACCGCACGGGCAAACGCTGGCAGGGACCCCTGAAGCCCTGGCAACGATGCTGAGCCCTTCTGGGGCTGCTCACAGACCTGCTGAAATGGGGAAAATGGTGACTCATGCAAATCATAGCTGGCCCTCCGGTCACAAAAGCACGGTGGTTACCAGGCACGAATAGGCAACCTCATGCATGCACATTTTTTTTCTTTCCTACTCCCCCCCCCACGCACCGAAGAAGCGATTTAAGGCTCAGAGAGCGTTTCCCACGAAGGCAGAGGGCGGTGGGTTAGTGGCTTCCTTCCTCACCGGGCCGCGGGCTGCGGGGCTCCCTCGGCCGCGCCGTGGCAGGGGGTGACGACGGAAGGAAGCGGATAACATAACAGACGGCCGCCCTGCACACACCGGGGGGGACGCGGAGGAAGAGTCAGTGGTTGTGAGCTGTGAATATCCGGGTTGGAGAATAAAAGCCAGGTGATACCGATCTCCAGATGGGGC